>NW_010552270.1:8242-32545 GCF_000687285.1 Phaethon lepturus | reverse complement strand
AGCAAGTTCAATCCTGCGCGTGCTGCTCCCAGAACTAACCGGGGTTTGCTGTGCTAGTGACGCCGGGTGTCTCCACGCTTACGAAATGGGCTGCAGCCAGCTAACCAGAACGTGTGTGTCCCTCTCCAGCAGTGCCGCCTCTGATAGAGTAACCAGCGGGACTCTGGATGTATTCACTGAGATGCACCCATTGCTCTTCCTCTGGGGGCACTGGCCACCATAGGCCGGTCTCCATTGCTTTGCACATCAGCCCCAAAAATCTCTGGAATGGGACATACTCTCTACAAGCAGGGAGCCGATGTTACATGGCCCAAACACACCAAGTTACCCCTCCATCACATGCACACAAACATCTCCTTCATAAATTATCCAGACCCCCCCCCACCAAAGGAAAGCGCTAGTAACCCCAACAGACTGCTCGTATCATCCCAGCCACGCAGCCCTGGTTCAGGCAGGAATCCAAGGTGACAGGAGCTCCCTCCTTTCCACTCCGAAAAAATGCCATTTTCTTGCATTTTGAGGGACTTTCTCCCAAAAGAATACTAGATGTTTCCTCCTCTTCAGCTAAACCCAACATCTTAGCTCCCTGGTGGAAATTGCAGTTAACTCCCTTAAAATCCTTCAGCCATTCCTGTTTTTTTTAGCTAGTCCCCTCAGGAGCAAGGAGGTTGATAGACATCCTTATCTGTAATAAACCTCACTTCTCAGATCTAATGAGGTGACATTTCAAGCCTGGCTCTTTTCTCAATACACAAGTACACAATGGTTTAGGGTGGCAAGTCTCTTCCAGGCATGTCATTGAGGAGAAAGGCCAGTGAAAGTCCCCCATCCTTTGGATGAAGAAGTGACCTCCTTTCTGAGTTATCTCCAAGATTACCTGCGACATTAGACCAGCCATGGCTTAGTGTGGCTGAGTCCTGGAGACCTGCAAGGATGGAGATCTCACAGCCTCTCTGGCCACCTGTTCTGGTGCTGCACCACACTCTTAGTGCACATGGCTTTCCGCATATCCTGAACCTCCCAAGCTGCTTTCATGCCCATTGCCCCCCGTTAAGCTGCCTGCTGCTATTGACACGAGTTTGGCTTTATCATCTCTGCAAGCTCTGTCCGAGCAGCTGTAGTTGTTTGATGTTGCTCTTCAAACGTGGGTTCTGCTGGCCATCAGGATGCAGAGTCTTTGGATGCCCTGAAACTTTGGTCTGGCACTGCTGGTGAAGGGAATGTTGGCACCACATTAAACTGTAAAGTAAGCCACAGACTTCCTTGGGCCAGTTTCTGCCCAGGCACTTGTCCCTCCTACAGAGCTCCTTGACCCTTCACAAGTGTTTTGGTATGGATCGGTATGATGATGAAGGTGGACCAGATGGCAACCACTGCTGTACTCAGCAATGCATGAAGGACAGCTCACAACTCAGCTAGCAAGGCAATCTTTTGATATCTTTCCCCTCTATCTGCAGACTCTCTCCTCACGCCCTGGCCATCTTGTTTGCTGAAGACCCTTGTCTCATGTGGAGCTGGCCAGCTTTTGCTGTTGAAAAACAACATTTTGTTGAGGTTTACATAGTCCAGAGTGAAATCTCTGTTAGATCAGGCTCTCTTCCCTTAGAAAAGACTAATGATTTCTACTATTTTGCCAGTGAAGCACAGGAAATCATTGTCCCAAAGTTTTGCAAATATAAAATGGAGATTATTGTCCCTGGGGTAATTTTGCAGGAAACTTCAGCGCTTTCCAAGGGCCTTCCTGTGTGTGAAGTGGAAAGAGCAATGCTGCCCTGTAGCTCTCTGTTTGCAATGTACTTAGAAATTCTTGAATACCTGGCACTAGACGTGCTATATTATCTCCTACCTCATCTCCTGTGTCTAAAGCTGGTGGCCTGGCAAGGGGAATTATTCCAGATTTATGCTGTCCAGAAAACAGTCTGGCAGGAAGATTTGCAAGTCACGTCTCCCCACTTAGTGCCATCTCCTGCCTCATCGCTCAGTAACCCACTAGAGATGACAGAACCTGTGCTCTCCATCCTGGGGTTAGCTTGCAACCCCAGACCAGGAACTGGCAGTCAGTAACTTGCTGCCTGCTGTTCTGGACCAGCTCCGAGGGCTGCTCACTGCCAACACACTCGGAGTCCCCCCAGGACACCACCACCTCAGCCGCTACTGCAGAGAAACCGCATGCCACGTCCAACGCTACCCATTCCACCCACACCTGGGGACCAGCAGGGAGACTGGGTGACGCTGGTGGGGCCCAAGGGAGGTCAGTCCTTCTACAGGAGAATATCCTGGTTTCTTCACCCATCCCATCCCCAAGCCCATATTGCAGGGAAGATGGAGAGGACTTTAGGACACTGATATTTCCTTACTGCCCTACAGCAGGTCCCACTGGAGCTGTTGGGGCAAAGGCAGGAAAAGTCTGATTCAATTTACCAAGTGCCTCTTGCCAGCGCAGCTGCAAGTCAGATTCAATTTCCCAGCATTGCTTTCTGCATATTTTATCCACTAACAGATTTGCATATATTTAAATACAATAAAATGCTGCAGACCCCATCAAAAGAGGCTAGAGAGGAAAGGGCAAGAGAAGCTTGTCCTTTTTTTTTACGCTTGTGGAAGATGCCACTCTGAGAGCTCAGAGAAGGGGCATTGCCAGGCAGGAGCTGTGCCAGACCCTTGCCTAAAAGAGCAGTGCTAGGAGGGACAGACCGGAGGCATGGGAGGCTTCAGCGGTCGGGTCCAAGCATCCGAGATGCTCAGAGCAGGGATGCTGGGGTAGAGCATTTAGTAACCTCAACCCACGCCAGCACCACCTGAGAGAGCAGGATGGCAGCTCCAGACTTGCTACACGGCATCTCTCCAGAGAGAGGAAAAATCCCTTGGATAACGCAGAGGTTTCATGGGAATACCCCACCGGCAAAAGAGAGCATTCCCCAGGAGGTCTTTGCGCAGATACAGGTATGTAATTCAACCCTTTAAACACGCGCTCGACAAAGAGAAGCACGGTGTTAGATGATTAAATCCCCCATGTACCTGCGAGAAGTGGGGAATATATCCTGCTCATCAGAGCTGTGAAATGTATTCACCTGTTGCAGGAATTAATCCTTTTTTTACTAACAGAGAGTGGCAGAGCTGTGCACACGGAAATCCTGTCTGAAATGAATCCCTGATAAAGGGGAAGCCAAGCTAAAAGGTGAGTTTTACTGCCTGCCAAGGCTTTAGGTTTTTAAAGGGTCTCTTGTAGAATTACTGTATTAGCAGGCTATTACTGGTGAGGATATCAAACTGCTACGCACAGCAAGGAAAAGCATGGAAGTTTTGAGATGCGAAAGAAACGCATGGAAAAAATGGGGCAGAAGAGGGCAAGAGGGGGAGAGAGGAGAAGCGGAGGGGAGCGAGGCTGGTAAACAGTGGAGGAGGTAGTGGAAGGGAGGTGAAGAAGCGAGCAATGAGCAGTAGGGTAAGGAGAAAAGAGAAAGATAAAAAGAGGAGGAGAAAGGGAAAGAAGATATAAATGAGGGCAAAGACCAACTCATCATTTTGCAATTCCACCCCGGTAGAGAGGAAAATTGATGTCTGGAGCTTTTTTATGTCCAACCTCCTGGGCATGGGACAAAAGACAAGTTATTACCCAACCCCAGGTCAGGTCTGTTGCCTGCCAACTGCTTAGACACATTCAGAGAGCCCACGAGAGCTGTAAATCAAGGGGGCCAAAGAGATCGCAGAGCAGCGGTGAGCCCAACGAATGCAATATAATCACAGGAGAGGACGAGCCCGGCAGCAACATGGGCTGACGAGGAGTGCCCAGCCCAGAAGGTCTCTGCTCATCTCTCCTTCATGCCATTCCTAAGGACAACGCTCCCCCAGAGATGCCATTCCCCCTGCATTTCCTCCTGATTTCTCTTCCTATTGATTTTCAGGCTCTGAATACCATTTATTTTTGCTTGCTTGATTCACTCATTCATTGAATAAAGGCATCATCACTATTATTATTATTATCCCCGTCATCGGGCTCCTCATCACACATTATATTATTTGCATTGCAGAGCTGGAAGATTTCAGGTTGAGGCAGGAAATTTGTGCGAGTTGTTATTACTGCAATCAGATGAAGTGAGAATTGGATGGGCGAAGGCTGCCAGCGCGCAGCGCTCCCAGCAGGACACCGAGGCTCTGCCCAATCTGGGGAACCTGCGGTTCTATTGTGCGGGTCCCGCCAGCAATTTCGGACTTGCCTTGGGTGTCCCATCTCTCCCTCCCCTCCCACCACCCAGCTCCACTGGCTGCCAGCAGAGAACAGGGAAACGCATCAGTACAGGAGGGCGAGAAATCAGAAAAGACTTGGCGAGATTGCACATTTTCTGCCTTGCTGATGGTATTTATTAGACAACAGAAAATAGCTATTTTACCATCTGCCTTGTAAAAAAAAAAAAAAAAAATTCCTCATTAAATTAATGGAATGTGCAGCTGCCGAACAGAGTGTTCCTCTCCCTGCCACCTCCCGAGCAGCCCAGCACTTGCTGGAGCGGGGAATCGGGCTGCCAAAAGTAGTTGAGGCTACTTGGGCTCGTGGTGGAAGAGGACAGCCAGCCTCCTGCTCCTCCCAGCCCCAGGGCTCTTGCCAGGGGACCTATGGGTGCCCCATTGCCGCACATGGGATGCTGCCTTGCTCGCTGCGTTACGGAACAGAGGGCTCATCCCCTGCCCACGTGCACCCCTGCAGGGTCTCCGCTTGTGAAAGAAACTGGACAAGTCTGCTCAGCAGGCTGCAAAGGCCTCCCTTCGCCGAGCAGAGCGTGATCCGGGCTTCAGGCTGAGGAGCCCCTACACAGAAGCCTTCGTTTTGGCTGAGAACAGACCAAAAATCATGAACCAAATCCTTTCTTACTCCCAGTAAGACAGGAGCACCGTACACCAAAGTTCCTGGTGTACAACGTTAAATGGAGGTAAGCGAACAGCAACCAGTTTAATGCCAATGTTACCAATTCATTTCTACCTGGCACTGAACAGCACTGAAGGGTTTTAAGTGAACCTTTTCTTCCGATATCTGGTGGAACATGGGGGAGTGTTTGATGGAGCAGTGGTTGCCAAAATCCCATATTACATGAGGCTTTGGGAAGCAGGTCCACCAGTTTGCATCGCCAAGGGCTGCCAGAGGCACCAGATGCCACAGCACATCGCCTTAGCTAATATACTCATTGCCTCACCGCCTCATCACCAGTATACCTGAAGAGTAGTGTCTAGGACTGCTTTGGGTCCAGCAGTTCTTCTCTTGAGGAAATAAAGCCCTTTGTTAGATGTCTCAGCACTGACAACGTTTCCGCATCGCTGCAGTATATATAATACACCTTTAATCCTCGCTGGCATTTTCTGCTGCTAACCCCTCTGCTAATGCCGGGGAGTTCTCAGTGCTTGCACTGCTCCTCTGGAGGTTCAACCCCTTCCTCGTGGTCCTCTCCTCCTATTTCTAGGCGGCTTTTCTATATAGAATTTTCACCTAGATGAGTTTCTACATGTCTTTTGCAGGAAATTTGTTCCCTTAATTTGCTCCTTTAGCAGTTACAAAGCAACTGGGGAAAGCTGACCCTGGGAGACGGGTCCATCCGCAGAGAGGTTGTTTCCATTGCGCCCATGTAGGAAGCAGGAGATGGCCTCTTGGATTTCAGCATGCAAAGTTACAGGACTACAGCATGTCAAATCACTTCATGCTGAAATAAATCCTGACATAATAAGCCCTAATACTGCCAAACAAACTATTACAGTCAGTCACAAAAATAATCCACATTCAAAAATCGGTGAAAATACCTTTTCCCAGTGGAATAACATGGCTCCAGAGGATCAGTTCCAGTCAAAGACTATAATTTCATGTTTACCCCACAGATGAGGGCAGCTCCAAAAGGCAAATGTTCGTTGCCAAAAAAAATCTGCTTGAGATTTTGTCCCCTTCCATCAAAGACTTGCTTTTAAAACCAATGAGCAAGAGCAAAAAGGAAGACCATGAAAGGCAGAGATCAAATCAAAGTCCAGAAGGACTTCTTGGCTGTCTCTTACTCCCTTGCCTTGAGTCCTATCTATCCTTAATTAGTAGTAGTAAGGGCATTAAGTGGTAGTAAGTTGGCATTAGAATGCCAACCTGATTGCTTCACCGGCACAAATTTCACGGGTTTCAGAGGTTAATGGCAAAAATCCTCCCAGTCTTTGCTTGCGTTGCCGCTACTCTCAGGGATTTGCAGGCAGAACCATATCTGCAAGTCACTGACTTCATCTGCGGCGCCAGCTGAGCGTGTGTGCGGCATTGTAGGTGTCTTTGCACGTCCTGGTGGTGCAACCTGCCCAGAGGAACCTGACAGACACGGCCACCGGGCTGCTGAGCTTCCTCCTGGAGCAGCTCAAGGGGTTGTCTTAGAAAGCAAGTTATCCAAAAAGACATAGCAGAGTAGAAAAAAAACAGGGAGTGGAATTTTTTTTCCTTGAAAAACATTTGCTTTCTTAGAAAAAAAAAAAATAATCTAACATCCATTAAAAAAAAAAAACAAAACAAAAACAAAACCCCAAATTCCTTTAATTAAAATTTGAAGCCTATCACAGGGAATTGCGATAAAAACACTGACATTTTGCAAAGTCGCCCTCAGACAAATCATAAGCTTTGAAAGTTCTGAGACACGGACGCTGTGGAAGCACCTCTGCGCATGCCAGAGCGTTTGGGAAGGACATTCACCTTCCCGCAGCCAGGTGTGTTGGTAATGCTGTGATGTTCCTCACATGTTCGTCCTTCCCGCGTCCACGTGCGATGCATGCAGCACGTGGGGCTGTGGCAGGCCTGGGAGAAGGCCAAGAGAAGGTCGCATGGCTGCACGCCGTTAGGAAAAAAAGACAGCGTGCACGTCGCAGCGCTGCGTTTGCATGGCTTTGCAGGCAAGCAGGGCTGCGGATGTAGTTTAGAACGGGGGGACTTTGTGCCCGTATGTCTCCTGCTGCTTGTGCAGACATGGAGCCGCACCGTTTCGTGAAGCCCAGGACACGTTCACCGCTGTGTGGGCTCAGGGGTGCAGGCTAGGACAGCAAGAGGGGAAGCACAGCTGCCACTTTCCAGGCAACTCATTTGTTATGGAGGGATTTGTGGAGGTTGATGCAGCACCCGCGATTCTCTCCGACACCTCCAACGCTCGGGTCCTTGCGCAGAGGCGTGCTTCCACCTCACGAGCCAGAAATGCCGGTGCCCAGGCTTTCTGCTGCTTATGGACATTTTTATGCATCACCTCTTGCTCAAGGTCTCAGCTGCACACAGCAGCCCTTCCGCAGGCCCCGCTCATGCGGGCACAGACCCGCAGCTACCTCCAGTCATCCACGGAGGAAAACAGCGAGTGAAGGACCTAATGCTCCGGGTCTGCCCCAGGGCTGATGCACAGGTGAAGAGCCACTGCTTTTTAATACCACCGGTCTCATCTCAGCATCTTTCCCCGTTGCTTCGTGCCCCTGCTCCTCCCGTGCGTATGGGAGCACTGGGTTCGCACTAACAACTCTAAGCATCCCTCGATGATTAAAGGAAGCGCTGCCTTTTAAATCGCTCTGATTGGGGCTGATGGCTGTGTGGAGTTGGACACTTGGCTCTAATGATGTGTGAAAATCTCCCTGCTGTGACCAGTCATTCCCAGCTGTGGAAAATAAGGAGAAAGGCTGGGGGGGGGTGGAAAAATACCCAAACAAAAAAAGCCTCCTCCAGTGAGTCCCAGATCAGACAGAGGTTTGTCACTCAGGACCGTCCCCCCAGGGCTCTGCTCGCTGCCTGTACGGCTGGGAGAGGCAGCCCTGCTTTGTTAACGGGGATGCAAGTGTACGTGGCACCAGCGGCTTTCTGCTCCGTGGTGGCAGATGAAAGGGGTCAGCATGGCCAGTGCAAGATCAAAGCATCTAAGCCGCATGGGAAGCTCACGCCCAGACTAGACCCTCCTGCAGGTTTCATGGTGGGCTGCATCCCAGCTCTGGCCAGTCCCACCAGTACTCCCATGCTGGTTTTGGCAGTCTATTATTTGAGACCAGGATGTTGCAGGTGTGTGCAGACTGCCACGGCACAGCCATGCTGCTGGAGCATCGCTCAAGGCCACGACTCCTCTGAACAGGACCCCGCAGCGAGCTGAGGAGAGGACCCAGCCCCGGGAGAGCCAGCGCAAGGCCAGCACCCCCAGCCCGGAGCTGCAGCACAGCAGCTTCACCACGAGCCCCATGGGCGTGGGAAGAAGTATCTGAGCAAGCAAACCACGCCATCCCTGATGCACAGGGACCAGGGGCTGGCTGAAACCTCTTCAGATTAGTCTCCATCTGTGTTGCCCTCTGCACAAAGGTGATGTGAACCCAGCCAGTACACTTGCTGCCTTCTCCCACCACCTTCCCCCATCATTATCTTCCTGACAACATGCAGATCCAAAGCAAATCTCGTTGCACAGTCCAATCTTTCCCCTCCGGACAAGTTTGCTGCTTAGAGGCTCTCTTTGCTGAGATTTGCCGTTCTGGGGCAGAGGGGAATGGCCAGCTGGGCTCCTATTCCTCACGCTCGAATAGGGCTAAACAGAGGCACAGGGGGAGGCCGGGCCCCGGCCGGAGGTGTCCTGCAGCGAGTGACCCTCAATGTGACATTGATGGCTCTTAATTCTTAAGCCTGCTTTGGAAGGATTTCAGCAGATCCTATTTAACCACTGCAGCCTCTTCATCTCCCCCGTCTCTGCTCAGGGTAACGTTACACACTTTGCTCCACCAGCTCTCCCCAAGCACTGCCCACCTTCCTCTTCCTCCATGGGCCCTTGGCACAGGAAACACCACCAAGCCCTTCGCCTGCTGCCCAGCACGGAGCTGCTGAAGCTATAGCCACCCTCAGCTTGCTTACTAATGCACAGCTCAAATACCATTTGCTTAATTTCCCCCCATCTGCGGGACTCCATCGCTCGCTAACGAAGGGCACAGCTTCCTGCAGGTATGCTACCAACTCCCCGCAACTGGCCCGTGCCATACATAGCATTAAATATTTAAGTGCTTGTCAAAACGTTGTAACGAGGCTTTTTTCGCCCTGTTCCGTTTCCAAAGGCCAGCACTAGAACTACTGAACATTTATTTCCATTGAATCCAGCCTAGAAGTTATGATCTGAGAAACTGGGAGACAGGACAGTATGTTCTGCGGCACCTGCTTTTCCCCACCACCGCTCAGCTGAGACACGTCTGCCTTTGAAATATCATTTTCATTCCTACTTTAGAAAAACTAAAATAAAGAGATTGATTCTTCCGCCTGCTTGATTTGCTTCTGCTGGCTAAATAAGGTACATAAATATCAGTCAGGTGGCTTCCCCGTCTTAAGTTTTTGGGCCATCGGTTTAAAAGCCTTGCGCAGTTTGTGGTGCTGACCGTGTGAGCAGGATTTCCTCCCCAGGTGCAAAATAAAGCGGTGTTGTTATGGGATTTTCCTGTTGCTAGAGAGGTACACACATAACTCCCTCCCTCGCCGTCTGTGCACGAGCAGCATCTTACTACGCTAATACCATGAGTATTAGACAAAAAGCACTAAAGAAAGCCCGCGGAGACACCAGTTTGGACCGGGGGCAGAGCATGGGCAGGGGGGCTGCAGGGGTCTATGGCCCCCAGGTTTGCTTTGGGTTCACTGGATCATTGAGCAGAGCTGAGCCAGAGGGAGTTGCATGGGGTGCGGGGCCCACCCGCAGCCCCCAGAGATGCTGGGGGGATGCCCAACTCACTAGCCCTTGGCCACAGGCTCCTGCACCAGGGCCATCGCGGAGCTCAGCTCCCCCCAGGCAAACGCCAAGTTTGCAGAGCACTGGGCTTGCTGGGGGCCAGGGGGTGGGACCACTGGTGGCCGCCCCGTGGTCGCCACCCTTCCCTCCTTCAGGGAAAAAGGGGGAATCCAAAGCATTCATAAAGCCTTCCCCACGTTTTAATTCCTCTCCGTTTAAAGAGATGTGGGAGCCCAAGAGTTCCGGCCCCGCTGTCGGCGCCTGGATGCTTCGCAAAGTTGTAATCCCCGCTAGTGACATCACGGGCTGTTGCCATGGGGATGTCACAAACTCATTGCCATGGGGATGGGATGTCACAAACTCAGCACTGCAACTTCACCACGGCAGGGATGGGCAGCAAGGGAGGCATGCTTCCCAACCACCAGTGTCTCTGGTAATTAGCAAACAGGCATGGAAAACGAGGATAAAACACAGGATAGGAACATAAAACCATTTGGTAAGTATGATCTATTGGAAAGTACTCCCACATGAGAAAATCCCTCCTTAATGGATCCTGCGCTCTTAAGTAAACCACAAAAGGCAGAGAATAAAATAGAAATTACAGTGATGTGTTTTATTGGGCATTTCATTGAGTAATTAAGAGGATAATTAGGAGAAGGAACATTAAAAGGCGTTATGCTCAGCCCTCGTCTTGCTCTGGAGGAACAAGTTATTGAACGTGCAGCATCACCCAGTGATTCCCTGTGCTAACATGGGGTCCCGAGGGCAAGGGAGACACACACAGATGTGCCACAGCATGAGGTGTCACACACAGGACAGGAAGGGGTGAAAAAGTAACTCCACCATGGCCCTGGTGGGATGCCGGAGCTCTCCCAAGAAACGCAGGGTGGGAATGGCAGGTTGCAGGGAGCAAACTCCACCTTCACAGCATTTCGTAGCATGGGATGTCAAGCTCTGACGCTTGTGCATGGTGCGTTTCAGTGCAAAGGAGGCTAAAGGGGAAAACTTAAACTAGCCCTGGCTGCAGAGGAGCTCTGGGGAGAGCTCGCCGTGGTGAAACACATACTGATGAAGCACCACGGCCAAGGCAGAAGTGGCAGAAAGCTGGAAAACTAGCCGAAAGCTCAGTACAACAGTTACCCGGCACCAGGAGATCAGCTTTGTCAACCACCTCCCTTCTAATACCTATCCTCCATTTGGCCTCATCTATTTCTTTGGAATATATGTATAAAAGTACCTGTATAACTAATCCAGATCCAGACGGGACTCAATACCACTCCAACAGCCCTCAGTGGTTGCAACTTGATCAAAGCTGCTTCTCTAAGATACCCAGCCCTTCCCACAGATAAGGAAACCTTGGTGCTGGCCAACACATCCATGAAACAAAGACCTACTCAAGCAACAAAACCTGTAACTCCTTCCCAATCCCCAGCACATCTCCCTCCACCCCATTTACCCTCTGGCATGGCCATGCTCCAAAACAGACATCAGGACAACGTGGTCCCACCACAGGCTTCCTCTGCAGCCCATGTTACATGCTGGCAAACCCAACACTCCCACATGGCCATCTCCTGAGAGACCCCAGGTGAAATCTAGCCCCAGCAAGCGCAGTCTGTCCACCGCAAGTCCCAAAGGGTCTCTGCAGGGAGCAAATGCAAGCATGGCGATGGGGAAATGCAAACTGGAGTGATGACACCATGAAAAGAAAGGGCTTTACTGAAAGCAGTGAGTTCCATTGGACATGCATGTGTAAACACCAAGACAACAGCTAAGCTAATTCATGGTAGTGCCACAAACCACCTGCTCAGGAAACAAAACAAGCAACCAACCAACCCAGATAAATGAGAAACCCCAACCTGCAACATGGCAGTTGCCAAGAATTAAGCAGTTCTTAGGTCCTTGCACGTTCCAGGACCACGTACTTGGGAAAGCACAACATGACCTTACACGCAGGAGGATGATGGCTGGTTTTAAATCGGCCTCTGTGGCTAGAAACCCTGTTTTTTTCCTCCCTAGGGAGACAGATGTGATGGCTATAACCCAGCTGCCATGCTGGGCCTGAGTTTCAGGGGCAGTGGCTTGTCAGGGTTGAGTCCAATGTGACAGACAACTGTCAGAAAATCCATGTTCAGAAAGTCACCAGTCTGTCCTTCCCCTGTTCTGGGAACCCTCCATCCTGCCCTGCTCACAGGGACACATCCCCATCCTCCTCCAAGCGAAGTAAACCTGGCTTTTTGGCTTGCTGCTGGCCCTTACAGGCATGAGAGCAGCTTGTTGGGAGACTCAAGTGCTCAGCACAGCCCTAAAGCAAGGCTCCTGTTTGAAGTTCATGGATTGAGGCTGGATTAAGAAAGCCCAGGAGGAATGTCTAGCTCTGCTCCCGTGCCGAAACAGCTGCTCAGCAGCAGCCGCCAACACGGCCTCATCCTGCTCAGCCCTTCACGCAATTGCTAAGAGGCCGCGACGGTGCTGGGGAAGCAGCAATTTCATATGCTACGCTGGACTTGACCCGGGGCGGGGGTAATTGCAGGGCACGTGCTCTGCTTTCCAACGCTGCCGAGCCGCCGCGCTCCCGGCAGCGGGAGCGCCCAGCGCTGCTCTAACCCCGCTGTCATCGGCAGGAGTCGGAAACGCGCTTCCACGGGCGCAGATTAAGACCAACAGCAAACGCAGGACAAAACACCACCATTAACCACCCGGTCAGGCAGAGCGGGTAGAGCCTGCAGAGCCCAGAGCTGCCTGGGCGTAGAGCGGGTCCCAGGCGGATGTCTCAAGCCACAGATAAGTTAAGTTTAGAGAATCACCTCTGAAGTTGCCCTCTTGCAAACACCTTATTCCCCCCCGCCACCCCATCAATGCGACAAACAGGTTCAGTGCAATGCAAGTGGGGGAGAGAGGACAAAGCCATATACTAGCCCATACCTGAAGGTGCATCCTTCCTTTCTCACCAAGCAGCCAGAAGGACGTTGCTGTCTCTCGGTAATTTGCCAACATCCTGTGTTGCAGGTAGATTTATGCACTGATCATAGTTGGAGCTGTTAATAAAAAAAAAGTGCAAAGAAAACGGATTTTACTGTGAAGTGTAGGACTGCTTTTCTTCCAGCTTTGCATTATCATGACTTTCTCTTTTTTAATTTTTTCTATGATTGACCATGTTTGGGGTTCAAAGCTTTAAAAATAAATGGCAGATCTTCTTTCATCTACTATGCACAAGAGAGTCACAATCATTACATAGCTTAAATGGATATTTTGACGGACCCCAGACCGAGTAGTTCCTACTTTAACTGGGAGCCAGAGGGATGAAGCTAATTTGCAAATAACGTTACATGCTGGTTTTACTTGAACTCAAGGGAAAAAGCTGCAGTGGCTATTTGTCATTCTTTGTGAGAAATTGAACAGAATGGAAATCGAATTCACTAGTAAAAGTATATATATATATTTAAAAAAATCTGCAGCAGACCAATTTCTCCTGCAGCAGGGGAACATCCCAGGACTGCAGTGAAGCCATGTCTCAGCACATACCGCTAACCTGGGCACTGGGGACAAGCAGACCGGCCGTCCCTTGCCCGAGACCACATTTTCAACTGCGAGAGCTGCAAGCATTTCTCCAGCTCGACTTGAGCCACTTCTCCCTTACACAGTTCGAAAGACAACTTTCTCCTTTAGCATCGCAAATGCCTCCCCCAGGAGCAGGGAGCTCCGACATCTGCAGCGCTGTATCTTTATAGCAAATAGCTTATCGATGATTTTGTGGCTAATATATGCAATAAGAAGCAGAGGAGCTAATATAATGCAATTTTCCATGTTTACTGCATTATTACAGTGGTTGAATCTGCTGATGAGTTCCTATTTTTCTTGCCATCTCTTCCTGAGCACCCCTTTTATTTTTACCCTGCTTATCTGCATACAGAGTCGTTTACCCGTACGGCTGGTGTAACAGCAAGCAGAGCCAAAGCTATCATTTCTCCTCCCTTTCAAATTTAATCTTGCAGACCTCAATCTTTGCGATACCGCTATTATTCTGCCCATATCTGATCTAACGGGAACCAGCCATTATTTTTGCCTTAAAAGAAAGAAAAATGGAAAAAAACTAATCCAAGCAAAAGATAATGATGGCTGTGCCACTAATGATCCTTGGCATATCTCCTTGCAACGAATCCGGTGCTAAAACAGAGACCGTTTGTTTCCCTCCTCTCTACATAACTGCAAGACTGACCCCTCATGCACAGGCAGCTCCCCACCAACAAACAACATTGCCCCAATCTCCCAGGGGATTTATTTCACTGCCAACTATCCCAGCAGCCCTTCTTATTGTCTTAACTTATTTACCCAAATAGTGCAAAAACAACTCAAGTGGAGCCGGACACTTTCCAACAACATGACAGCAACGGGTTTCTTCAGTTTTGGAAAGCCTTTGGAAAGTCTCTTCCCCCGATGGTTACTAATTGAAAAGGGAAGGGGAAATTTCCTACGGTACAAACAATACCAGAAAGTGCTCTCCATTACTGTTCCTTGAAGATCATGGCAAGACATTTTGCCCCCAAGCTTCCTTAATGCTTCCCCAGCTCTGGGCAGACTGTCTCACCAGCTGGAGACCATCCACTGAAGCATCAAGCCAAGCTGTTCTGCGCATACCATCCCCATCAGCCAGCAGGGATTTACTGGGGAGAGGCAGGGAGAAGCATTGAGGAATCCCTCTCCTCCCTTCTCCTGCACCCCAAATAGCCAGAGGATTTGCAGATATCAGATGTGCCCAGCCGCCCTCTTCACTGCACGCCCACAATTTGCACCATCACCCTGTGGTTTCTATCTACGCTGCGCTCGTCACCTCTGCCTGCAGCCCGAGACCTTCACATGCCCTCCCCTTCCCCTTCGGAATATTATAAATCAATCACAGGGCCACATTCGGCTCTTGGTCTCGGTGACGCACGCAAGGACTCAGAGCTGCTTCAGAGGCACATGGCACTGGCAGAGGGCACAGGATCCGGCCTGTCCCCTGCCCCAGGATATACACAGGTGAGATTTGTGGAAATCCAACTGAGCTCTTCCCCACATCCTCTACCAAACAGGCCTGATTTGGGGAACCCCTTCCTCACATCAACACAGAGCTCCCAGGTACCCAAGCTGCAGCACTGCAGGAACCTGAGTATTTCTTGGTCTAGATAGAACACAGTGTGTATTTATTAATGAAAGATTAAATGGTAAAGAGCATTATTAATTTTAAAGCTACTAATAATCAGCAGCTATCCCTCACTTCACCCTGCAAGTGTGAGAGATAATGAACAAGCAAATTCCAGCTCAGAGCATCTTTAACAGAGGCTGCCACGATCCAGAGCCCAGCTCCGCAGCTCAGGGCCACAGGTGTTTTCTGCAACTAGTGAGGAACCTCAAAGGTCTTCTGATGTGAACGGCCACAAATAGCCAGAAATGGCAGAAAAATAACTCTCCGTTATCCTTGTCTTTGGAAGGAAGGACTCGCGCCAACCTTCCAGCTCTGCAACACCAAGTTGTCTTCTTGTGCCCCAGTCTGCACCCACATCAACCCAGGAGCCCAGGTTTGCACAGTGACCTGTGTCACAGCAGTCATTAGATTGTGATAACCCATTTGAGCACCAAGGGCAAGTCTGTATTTCCAGAAGTGTTCCTTGCCCTCTTCCTCCCTGGGAAGACACAGCTCTTTACGGTCTCACAGGAGCATAAGCCAAACAAAAGTCACAACAGACCCTTCACAAATAAGCTCTCATGGGACAGGACTGTCCCTGTGACCAGATAACACCCATCTTTCCTCCCAAAAGCAGCATCTGCTCCCATCGGAGGTGCTCCGTCCGCACTGGACCAGGACCAGAAGCAAGGCTGTTTCTACCTTGAATCTTCCAGCACCTCAGCAGGAGAAGCCGAGCAGGCAGCCAGCCACTTCAGCAGAAATTCAGGGTGTCAGAAGGGCACGTGTGCAAGGGCAAAGCATCCTTTGCACGCCAGCAGTAACATTTTCCTGGCACATCGGCATTGATGGCGAATCACATCTCCTTTGTACTTCATTTGGCAGGACAGGGAGAAAGAAGTATTTTGTAGAGGACAGTCACAGGGAGCCCCTCCTTGGAAAACAGGCTAATTTCAGTACTATAATCCCTTTCCTGTGAAAAAGGGAGGGAGGCTCAAGAGATTCAGGGGAGCTGCCGAAACCCAGAGAGAAATCCAGCAGCAGAGCCTGGAGCATAATTCAGATATCAAGGACCAACAACCAGGACCAAGACCCATGTTTAAAGACTGTACCAGCCTCAGGACTAAGATCCGTGCTTCAGCACACGCCTACCCACCCTCCTTGCCCACCAATACCGCTGTGAGCCACACCAATACGAGGTGCTTAAGTGCAAGAAGGTGGTGAGGAGCACTTTGTTTGCTTATACCCAGATCTTTCCTAAGCATGCAAAGACCTGGCTCCTCATCCGAGTGCTAATTCTCACCCTCTTCCAGCCCAGTTTTTTTGCAGCTTTTCTACAAATCCAGAATACATTTGAGCAATCAGCACAATGTTTAGTGAGAAAATCGTATGCTACATTTCCGCTTGGCATGATTTTGAAATGGTTAAGCTGTTAAGCCCTGAAAGGGAAGTTTTAAGAATACAGTGAAAAAAAGAAGCCAAAACCAAAAATAAACCAACAGTGGCAAAATTAGAGCATGGCATAAAGGAACAGCCTGGATGGATCCCTTTTTCCAGAAAAATGGTGCATGCTGGCTGCTGCTTTCCAATGTCAGGATCTCTGCAGTTGTGTAGCACTTGGACTTTCATTACAACAGCAGGGAAAATAATAAATTGAAAGTCAGCACTAGCACACGAGAGAGAGAAAGTTTTCCTAAGCTAGGATCAAGCCTCTTACAAACTCTCTAAACCACAGCCACATTGCCCCCGAGGACCCTTTTGCCCATCTCGCTCTTCCCCCAGCAAGAGGGGATGCTATCGCGGCAGGAAGGTGTTGCTCGACACAGACGCAAGCGTTTGTGTAAGGACTGGAAATGGTCCAGGGCGGGGAGGGGTCATGGCAGGTATCCTAGAAGTGCTCGTGTATCCACATTTTCCAGATAAGTCCTTCCAAAGGGAAGCAAATCCTGCCCTGGTCCATGACTCACTGTCATGCAACACAACCCCAGCGATGCTGGTCCCTCTAAGGATAGTCAGGCTCTGCCTAGGGTGTTCAGGGTGACAGAGGGGACTCCCTACCTTCACCCCAACCAACTTGCTTTGCACAACACAGTGACAGCTGTGCAGCCCCTGTGTCACTCAGAGATCCCCAAATTATGCATTGCTGTGCTGCTGTGCAAACCGACTTGGTGACTTATTTATGCAGCCAGTTACTAGGCTGAAGGACACTGCTCCAATCATAACCATTTTACATTGATTTTTATCATAAAATGCAATGCAATACTGGATCAAGAGACCTCCCAGAATCCATACACGTGACAATATCCCACTACAGCTGTGACACAAAGTATTAAGGTAATGAGAGTGCCAATAGCATTCATACCTGCTGCTTTTAGGTCCACCCAACCCAGCGCAGCTGAGACAGACAAGGGCTCTTTTCCTCCCACTCCAGCCTCCCCTGGGTCGCTGTGAAGTGTTTGCTATTCATAGAGGTCTTGGAAGAGAGCTCTCTCTCCTGGGAGGGTTTGGATCAGAGACATCAGATTAGGTCACCTACAAAGGTAATGGTGGGAAAAACCTTGTTCCCCAGCATATTCACATCTATGCTCATCGCTGCAGAGGTCAAGCATGCTCCTGGTAAGGGCATCTCCTGTCCAGTTCTGTACATTGACCCAGCTTCACAACTGGGCATGATAAAGAAGATGAATAAACAGCCAGAGACAGCTTTTTCCTCCATCTCCTAAAAATTCTCCAGCCTGTGTCCTCCCCTGCCTTTCTGAAGTGCCAGAGGATCTTGTCTTGGGTCCAAGTAGTCATAGGATTAAACCCACGACCTGTACCCCCAAATACCTCCGCTCGCCCAGGGAGGCAAGGACCACAGCAGCCAACCCATTATTTACATCCATCCTGGGAGGTGCTTTAAGACTTGCATAGGTAAAGTCAACACCAGTCTGATACACCACTGGCAAAAGTCCTGCTTCAAGGGGGAAACTGGACTGCGGACTCCCAGAGGTGCCTTGTGTCAGCATCTCCGAGTCCCATCTTGTGACCTCCCCTCCTGGATTCACCCTGCTCCGCAATCTTGACATGGCAATTCCTCTGAAAAGCTCTCTGTTGCTATAAGCAGAGAATCCCACATCTGAAGCATTGACAAAACCCTGGGATTTAATTTTTATTGCAAAACCAAAGCCCCCTCTGCACGCAGCCCTTCCCTAATGACACATCTCTGCAGCTGCCGATTACTCCCGAATCGCAGTGTGGTTACAAACGGGTTGCGAGACGGGGTAGAGCCCACAGTTACCTGCAGAGGACTTGGGCTGAGAAAACGGCACGATAAATAATTATTTCATTGCAAGTCAAGGGGCAGCATTTCCACCGATAAGCCTTCCCATCCCTTCCCCCTTGCGGGAATGTTATTTACTCCGCACTGGTGTTTTTATTGCAAATTGCTTCCACCGCGCTGGCTCAAGGAGCTCTTGCTCCTCGTCACTCTAAGAGGAAGGTGTTCAGCCATCCCCAGCCTCCTCTGAGGAGCTGGGCTGGCAGAAGACAGCCTGGCAGCCTCTTCCCAGGGCACTGTTTCCACTTCAGGCAGGGGGAATAATCCCTCTGGATAAGGAGGGTAACAGTACAGTCCTATTCGTGGTCAGGGATGCACTCAGCCTCCACCGACCACTAGCACGTGTGAGCTCCGAGTTCCCTTTTGCTATTTCAACCTTCCTCCATCCTGTTTCCAAGTGAGCTAGCAAGATTCAGGGGAGGCTGGAGCTGGACCTTTGGATGTTGTACAGCTCACAAAATAATACCTAGACAAGCACACAGCTGCTTCTTCCCTCATCCAAAGTGCCACATTATCAAGTGCTGAGTCTCTTTAAAGAAGTTACTCTGCAAGTCTCCCTACTGCAGCACAGTAAAACAAATGAACAGAGGGTGAAAATAAGTCAGTATCTATGGAGGAGGTCTCCTGCCCATGGGCGCTTCGGGGAGATCATGGGTATTTCTCCACAGTGGCAGCCCAGTGACTCTCAGTGCAATACATGACTTCATGACAAAAGATGCCAAGAAGGTGCCGGAGGAAGAAGGGAAACTGTTTTTCCCTTCCTTTTGATTTACACATGCTTCTGCTGGCACTGGCTCCTGGGCATGTATTTCTCTACGCTCAGCAACTGCTGAGCAGGGTAATATAGAAGCACAGACCCAGGCATTCGCCGTCTGCGGGCTCCACTGTAGATCAGCAGCATGATGAGGAAAAGCTTATTTGCATTGCCGTCATTTGGTGCTTGCAGCAGGATGCCAAGAGCACGAACAGCCGTGGTAAAAACCATCTGGCTTAACCCTCGCACCACACACCTTCCTGAACACATTACCCATCGCAGACCTGGCATCGCATCCTCCCTACCAGCCCTCCATGCCATCCCACAATGGAAAGGCAATCAAAAGCACTTCTCAGCTCCTCAGGGCATGTGGTGAGGGCAAGGTTACAGCACCCAGCACTGTCCCCAAGGTGGAGAAGGTTGAACTAGCAACACCATTCAAGCCACCACAGCCCAAAGCAGCCCTTTGGCTCCTCTCAAACACATAAAATGTTCAGTCCTCAGCTATGGAGCTGGGACACACCAGGAGAGCCTGGAAGACAAGTGGTTGCATTATCACACATTCATCGTCAGAAATGAGAGCACACAACTCAACACAAGTGTCCTTCATTGGCTTCAAGGGCACCAACACATTGAAACTCCCAGATGATTCAGGGCTCTCATTTGCACTTTCATAGAATCGTTTAGGGTGGAAAAGACCTTTAAGATCATCAAGTCTAACCATTAACCTAGCACTGCCAAGCCCACCACTAAACCATGTCTCTTAGTGCCACGTCTACCCATCTTTTAAATACCTCCAGGGACGGTGACTCAACCACTTCCCAGGGCAGCCTGTTCCAGTGCTCAACAACCCTTTCAGTGAAGAAATTTTTCCTAATATCTAATCTAAACCTCCCCTGGTGCAACTTGAGGACATTTCCTCTTGTCCTATCACTTGTTACTTGCGAGAGGAGACCAACACCCACCTCGCTGCAACCTCCTTCCAGGTAGTTGTAGAGAGCGATAAGGTCTCCTCTCAGCCTCCTCTTCTCCAGGCTAAACAACCCCAGTTCCCTCAGCCGCTCCTCACAAGACTTATGCTCTAGACCCCTCCCCAGCTTCGTTGCCCTTCTCTGGACACGCTCCAGCACCTCAACATCCTTCTTGTAGTGAGGGGCCCAACACTGAACACAGGATTCAAGGTGCGGCCTCACCAGTGCCGAGTACAGGGGCACGATCCCTGCCCTGCTCCTGCTGGCCACACTATTCCTGATACAGGCCAGGACGCTGTTGGCCTTCTTGGCTACCTGGGCACACTGCCGGCTCCTGTTCATGGCTGGCCACCCGCGCCCCCAGCTCTCCAGCCACTCCTCCCCAAGCCTGTAGCGTTGCATGGGGTGGTTGTGACCCAAGAGCAGGACAATCACAGCCATGGCCAGGAGTCCTGCGAAGGCTTTCCTAGCAAACCCAGGAGTTCCTCTAGGGCTGGCAGCATTGGTTTTCATCTGCACAGTGCTTTGTAGATACTTCTGGAGTGGAGCATGGGAGAATGATGGAGGGATTTTAGTATTTATGAATTAGAAGAGTGGTTTACATATTTTAACAGGAAGATAGAGGAGATTTTGCTCAGAATAAGGGCTTTTTTTCTTCAGGGTTTTTTTTCTAAATTGCTTTTCTAATCATTAGTACTTCTTGCCACAATGAACAACCAGGCAATTCCATCATGTTACCTTGGATGTGCTAATGCTATCGGTCATAAATCATATCCCTTTCAATCTCCATTATACAGGAAGAGAAAATTTATTATGATGCATGTGTCATTACACACCAATGCCTTTCCATTATCATATAACTGGATACCCCCAAGGTTCATAATTTGCAGTATAATAGTAATTTTTAAAGAACCATTGGTAATCAATAGCACTCAGCATCCCTGTCAGGATCATTTGCAAAACAAATAACAACACTGATCTAAAACAACTTTACAGGAGGGACATTTAATCCCCATGAACTGCACTATATGATGGATAAGCGAGGAATCCTAGACTATGTATCACGTATTTTCCTTGGATTAAATATCACTTCAATCAATGTTGCTACCAGCTGTACAACGCTGCCTGTGTTTTCACTAAGTAAGGCTGAAGTATTGTCTTACACATAGACATTAGCTACGTGCCGGGCACCAAAACCACATGGCAACTCCATGGGGTGTGGGGAGGGGGGCAAGCCAGAGCGCAGAGCGGCAAGTTAGCCGACACGAAGCTGCGTGGGGAGCACACGGCAGCAGGCAAAGTTGGGGGCACAGAGGGCTACCGGGGACCCCACAAACTGGGCACTGCGGGCTTGTAGCAGACATTTACCACAGCCACGACCGCTGCCCACAGTCAGACGGCACAGGCACAGACCAAGCCCTGGAGGGCTGAGCCCAGCAGAGGTGATGCTCCCTCTCAGGGTGGGTTTGCTCCACGGACCTCACCAAGGCACAGACCTGCCCTCATCACCAGAACACCCGGCATAGCCTCCACACCAAAAATCAAATCACCAGCAGAAGTAACACAGAGCTTGGGTCTGATCAAGTCACTACTTACAACTCTACAGAAGTGCTAGGTAGTATTATCTAATAAGAGGTTCAGCCATCTGCCTCATTAGCTAACGGACAGACCTTAAGGACAACAAACAGAGGCTCGATTTACTTATTGCTTTTCCCTTTCCTCCAGCACGTACTGCCAGAGGCTATAATTGAGAAGATAACTTTGTCCCAACCGCCCCTGCCCTGGCTACGGTCGGTCTGTCTCGGGTCCGTCCGCAGCCAGTGTTACCATAGCATCCCAGGCCGTGACAGCCTTCGATGGAGCTTCGACACGCAAAAATCAAGAGAGAAGCAGCCGACACGGCAGGACCCCATGCAACCAGCGCACGGAGAGGCACTCGCAGGGACAGCGCGGATCCATCCCCACCTGTACCTGGCCACGCCGCAGCCCTCGCTCCAGCCCGGGGCTCCCTAACGAACATCTCCGAAGTCAGGTCAGAGAAGTCAAGACAGCCACGTCTGTGCTTCAGCAACCCCGCTATCGGGGAGCCCAAGTTACCTGTCGCGTGGCCGAGAGCCAGCCAGCACCTGCATCTTTCCTTACTGATGCTTTTCCAAGGCATGAAATCCACATTTGAATTTTCTACACAGGTTTCTGCCTCTTCAGAGCTCTCTGGCAGAGCGGTATCTCACTACTTGCAGCTGGAGACACCTTCAGCAAAATCTTCAGCTCCTACTGATGTGGAAAAATTCATGCATTTCTCTTCCCATGTAAGCGTGAGTCTGGCGTTCACGGCACTTCCCAGCAATAAGCCCCAAATCGCTCATCGCTAGAAACCCCACGCTTTGGTAAAAATGGATGGAGTTGGGATTAAAAAAAAAAACCAACACCCTTGGACCCTAACTAAACACTTTAGCTGCTGGAGATTACAGAATCCAATTTAGTGGTATCAGAGAGCATTTCCCACAGAGGAGACATCTACTTCAACCTGGATATAGGAAGCTAGGAAAATTTAATATTTTGGGAGGAGGAAGAAACCCACTGAGTTGTGCCTGTTTTGGCTCATTTTCAGAGACAAATGTGTTTTAGGAATGGGATTAACTGGAGTGTCCTGGCACCCCTTCCTGCTCAGCAGCACCTCGACTGGGCTGTACACTCCTGCGAGCACCTGGGCTGCCCCAAGGAAAAATGCTATTAAAAAAAAGTACGGCTATTTTTAAAGGAAGGACAAATTCTCCTCCCAGTTACACCATTGACCTCATGACTCTCCATAAGGTTGGGCAGGCGCAGCTCTGATTTGGGGCTATTTTGAGCACTCTCCAGAGTCACCAGGCACCCAGCAGGCAGAAAGCACAGAGGAGCAGGATGAGGCCCCCCGCCTCCAGACCCAGTCTGTTAATACACCCATAATTTTCACTGACTTCATGGTAAAATGAATCCCCTGTTTAAGTAAAACACTTAAACCAAAAACCCTCCACCCAGCCTGGGGCTGAAGGGGGCACAGCTGCTTCCCCACTGCCATCCCTGCTTGCTCACCACGGCCGCTCCAGCATCGCACGTGGTGCGAGCTCCTTCAGGGCTCTTCCACAGATGAAATATTTAAATGGTTTATACATTACCATCCTTTTTAATTTAAAAAGGATGGAACTGCTATAAACTGACTTAGGCTGACTTGATCTCCCCACCACTTTTGTTTTTTTAGTCTTCCACCTGAGTTTCATCAGGCTGTCATCCAGCACCATTTCAGAGCTTCAGGAGCACAACCCACACGGGTAAGTGGACGGAGACTTCTAGGAAAGCCCTGATGCCGCACAGAGATGAGGAAGCGCCTTTCACTCCCTCCTGAGCGAGGCTGAAGGGATGTCGCATATCAGAAGGGATGCGGAGCCTGGACTTTGCCAGCTGCATTTGCCCAGCCGGCATGAGCACCACTCGCCTTGCCACCTGACCCCACCCCTGTGGGTCACCCTTTTGGGGAGCAGCTGCTCTCACCCCCAAGGCAGCAGGCGCATCTTAGCTGCTGGAGACACCAATAAAAGCAAGACCCAGGACAATCTCTGGAAGACAAGACGCAATCAACACTTAATTCTCTGCACACGTGCTCAGACACAGCCCAAAGCCTCCAAGAGCATCGGGAAGGGAGGAATTTCCCAGCTCATGGGGTCCAGGGGAGATCCTACCACAACACTTGTGCTTTCATCCCACCGCCATGCCCAGCTCCCGAGTACCCCAGGAGGCTGCACACATGCACTGGCTTCATTAGCCAACTCAACAGACAGTGAATGATCGAAGCAACCAGCAATTCTACCCAAATTCACCCCCACGTTCTCACGCTGGAGGCCAGGGGACCCAACACGGCTGCCCCTGGTGCAAGAGGAGAGGGGACACATCCGCAGGCAGGGAGGGAAGATCTCTCCCTTGGATTGCAAAAGCCTGAAGACGGAAAACGCTTACAGCTGCGTACACATCCATATGCATAAGAGAACAGGCCCTGATCCAGCACATGCTTACGTCAATCTGCCGTCACCAAGATTTAGGAGAACATTTAAAATTAAGCAAAAATTTCCTTGCGCTGCAAAACTAAGGACAAAGAAAGGAAATAAGTCTGGTGGTTAGAGCAGAAGCAGGTGTCAAAGGACTTGGTCCCAGCACAGGCTCCAGCACCAACACCTCAGGTAACCTTGGGCATGTCACTTCACCTCCAGGTTTACCCACTGGATCCAGCTGCCAGCTCTCCAGGCATGATTCCTCTTATCACTATAAGGGGCTCTCAGGTGGACATGGAAAACCTTACCAGCTTTGAGGGCTATTTCCCCTGCAGTCCCCATAGCTGGCTCTTT
>NW_010552270.1:3125-8211 GCF_000687285.1 Phaethon lepturus | reverse complement strand
AGCGGGTCACCTGTAACTCGGCAGCTCCAAGGAACCCCAAAAGCCCTGGCTCTGAGGTCTGCTGACAATCTAAACCACAGAAGAAAGTCAGGATTTGCAACAATACTTCAGATTTTGCCTGCTGAAAATAAGGCAACAGCACTTCAAAACAAATGGGGAGAAAAGCAAGATCACTAAGTGAGACACACTTATTTCCCTACCCAGCCAAATTAAAAAGGATATTACTCTGTTCACTGTCATGAGTTCCAGTGACAAAAAGGCTGTGTTGTCCTAAGAGCTGTACAACATGATGTTGCTTTATGGCTGTTTTGTTAGTAAGATAAGGACTGGAAAAAAGGAAAAAAAAAATATCAGAACAGGAGCTAGTAATTCTTCAGTGAGAGAGATGGGAAAAAGCCGTGCAGAAAGTTTGGGGCTTTTTCTTATAGCTCATGTGGCATTTAGAGAACCAACACCTGATCTCACAGCTGGAAAGGATTTTAATACAGAAGATGACATTTCTGCAAAATCATTAGCGAAGCTCAGGATTAACAAACTGACCCACACAGTAAATAATGTGACACACTTCGATGGGACGGTGGTGTTCACTTTGTATTTCTTGGGAAGCTTTAAGAATTGCATCCCACAGATTCCTTTGTCCTTATTTCTGTAAAGATGAAGCAGTTAAGCAGACTCCACAGCCTGATTTCTGCTCCTTTGTGAATTGGGACAGCTGTTGAAACATGTTGATTTATTGCAGTTTTCCTTTTACTCCTCTGTGGTAGATGTGCTCCAGAAGCAGTTGCATTATTCCCTAGACAAGGTAAATAGAGGCCAGGCAGAGAAAACAGCACAGGATGGGCTCAGCTGGGTGTCCATCCCCACCCGGCCCGTTTGCACCCCACAGTTTCAGTCCTACCTGCCTGCACAGCAGAGCTGGCCAGATGCCCAGCTCAGTCCCGTGCCCACCTCGGTCTCCTGCTCCGCACGCGGTTTGCAAAGCGTCCTCCACGGGCCAGGTCCCCGCAGCCTCTAGGGACAGAGGCTCAAACCCAGACAGCATAAAAATTCAACGGTGCCATGAAACACGGGAGATAAAACACAAGGTTTGAACTCCTGGATTTGGAGTAGAAAGCCACTTCCAGTGGCTCTCCATCCCCTTGGGCCACGTGCCAGACCTCGCGAGTCCCCGCGCGGCACCGCCGTCCCAGAAGGCGGCTGGAAGGGACGTTACCGCAGTGCCTCCCGCCACCCCCAGCAGGGAGTCGGCTCAGGGACACCAGCGGTCGCATCCCGCGTCCCGCCAGCCCCGAGGGATGCCCCGTCTGCCCCGCTCACTACGTCTGCCCGCAGCAGGGGCAGAACCGGCAGCAGGGTTATGGGGTTTGTTTCCAAGCCACGTGCCGGGGCAGGGATAAAGCAGAAGCGGGTATTTTTATACCAAGTCAGATGTTCAATACCTTCTTTTAGTCATTGCCTTTTTTTGCATTGCTTTAACAACTTTTTTTTTTTGCTATGAGAGCTCAGAAGGGTGGGTGGGAAATGCCCCTTCGGTGCTGCTCCACACCCCCAGCTTTTAGTCAAGCAGGGCCAGATACAAACCTCTCAGCACAGTGATGGAAAGAAACTAAAACTCCTCAGCTGTGCCGGGCTTTTTCCTTGTGATCAGACTGACCAGCTGCCCGGCCTGGAGAGGGAAGAGTTAATTAACAATCACAAGATGAGCACTTGGGCCATGCAATTACCATCTCCTGCTAGAATACCTTGGTGAACCACCAGCATTAACGGAACCAGCACCGAGCTGGAGACAGTTATCCTTTGACAATGCTCTATTGCAACAACTTTATTTTGATGATACAGGATGATTAATGCTTACAGCTGCTGTCATTTCCTTTGATAGATTTTGGGACTGTGGAGTGACATTTTTTCAATGCACCATTCTTGAAAAGCTGCACTCATCGTAGCGTAGAGGAGAGAGATGCTCCGTGCACACAGCCGCCGGCAACCAGACTCTGCAAGCCGCAGGTGGCCAGGAGAGTGACTCCGAGGAATATGGGGATGCTTAAGGAAAACCTTGCCTGGTAAAGGCTGCGGGGCGAGAGGGAGGCATGCTGAACAGCCAGTGTCATAAGAAATGGCGAGAGTTTGTCTTATCCAGTGGAAAGAGAAGAGACTGTCGGTTACAAACACCGCAGCCAAGAGCCGCAGCAGACTGTGCTGTTTCGCCACAAACACACTGAAAGATCAGATCCCGAGCTAAGACTCTCCAGGGCTGCGCTGCCGCTGTACCGAGCTCTCACAGCCGCTCTTGAAGCCAAAAAGCATCCCAAATCAGATCAATCAATCAGTAAAACAAGACACAGACACAAACAAATGTCTTAATCGCAGGATTCACTAATGGCAAAAACACTCCACAACTTGGAAACCTTAATCTTAACCTCTGTACTTCCCCCACCTGCAACATGAGGACAAGAATCACCTACCTCACCCGGCCGTTGCAAGGTCTCCCTAATCAATCAGCTCATTAATTCATGCAAAGCATTTGATCGACAGCAGATGGATGGCTTTACACAATAGTCTTTTCTACACTGAAATATTTCTACTTTATTCTCTGCCAGCAGCTGCCTGCTCCCATCTCACCGGCACGGAGTGGTCCGGGCTCAAGCAGGGCCACCCACAAGGTCCAGAACACTGGGGTCTCCCCTAGACCCCAACAGCACCTGGGGCCACATGGGATTCCCTGGCTGGAGAGGCCCCTTTCAGAAGGCTCTTACAGATTTGGTTTTCATCTCATCTTATTTAAAAGCTGTCTCAGGGGCATAATGATTTTAAATTCACTCACCGCCGCAGTCAATCAACGGAGCGGCGGCGGCTGCTCGTCCTCGCTAGCAGGCGGTGATGAACGGGGCTTTCGAGGCGGCATCGCTCGCCTCCGACGCGAGAGCGTGGGCAGAGGGTGGGGAAGAAAGGCAAAAGCCAGAAACAAGAATTAAAAGGGAGGAACGGGACGAGGGGTAGGAAAGCCCAACCTGCTCACTGCAAACCTGGGACAAGTGCTCACCCGCTCCTGGGAGGCACAGCTTGGCGGGAGCAGTCTTGGCTTGCGTTAGCCTCCCTGGTCTGGTATTTGTCATCCTGTATTTGTAACAAATCTGTTAACTGCCTTACTTAAGATAAGTTCTAACCCCAAACCTGGCTTGTGCGGAAGACCAGAACCCTGGCCACCAGGCTCCACGCATGCCCCTGACCCAGCTTTCCTTCCAGGAGGGGCTGAAGGGCAAACCACCGCAAACAGCTCCCAAGAGCACGTCTTCCCTCAGGACAAAGCGATGAAGGGCGCAGCGTCGAAGGCGCGATCCCTCAACTCATCCCATGCAGAAGCAGATAGACACGAGCCCCACTGGAAGACACACAGCACCCGTGCCTCCCCATCCCCGAGCAGCTTTGGGTGCCGGCAGCCCCGTGTGCTCGCATCCATTCCAGAGACCACAGAGGGACGGGAGCACCCGTCCCTGCAACTACCGTGACTTTCCCGGGAGGAAAGGAACAATTAAATGCATCCAAAAATCCCCCTGCCTGGGGGAGCCCAAAGGGTCTAATCCCGCTCCAGCACGCTGCCAATCGCCCTGCTCTACCGAGAGGATGCTGCACGGCGTGCGAAGAGACCCACTTCTCATCTGGGCTCTTTCTCCAATTACAGGGTCAGGTCAGTGCTGTGCAGCCTGCGAGCATAAAAATATTCATAATATGGAAAGCTGGTATTACCAAAGAAGCTGCAGTTCATGGTGTGAATGAGTCAAAAAAATGAAACCCACCACAGCAGCAAAACTAAAATAAGCAGCAGTAAAAGTAAATTAATGGTGTTGTTCCAATTTGAGCAAACACTAATTAAGAATGTGTAATTGAATTAATGCATTATTTAGAAACCCCTGCAAATCCTGAGTTGGGATATAAATACATTATAGGGTTCCTTTGACATCACGCCTCACTACCCGCAATTTATTTTAATGTGACCAGAATCTCCAGATTTATTTACGTCCTTGTCACTCACCATTGCTTTGCATTTATCCTGTATATCTATATCATTTCTCCTCAATTCCACACACCCAAGGGCTCCATATGGGGCAGCGATGACCATGCGATAAGTCAAAGCTATGTAATAAATTAGTTCAGCTCATCAACTGCTTCCCCTCCCTGCGCCCAGTAGCCACAGGTCTGGGTCTAATTTGCTTAGAGCCTGGAAAAACATCAAATGCCTCATTAAAAAACAACCAAACAAATCCATCTTCTCGAAATACATTTTTTCCTACAGTCTCAAGTGTCAGTTTACTCTGCGTTACACTGGGAAAGGCTCCGCACAAGCAGGATCTAAGCCCAGACCAGAATAGGTTGAGAAACCGATATCATCACACCCTGGAAATAGATGAAAACAGCATCTCAAAAAAAAAAAAAAAACCAAAAACAAAAAACACACAGCCCCTCAAAGGTTTCACAGCAGATGTTTGTACCTGTGAAAGGTCCTGAGATATTGCAATTGCAGCTGGGACAGTTTACTAGTGCTTTGGGTATTTAGCAAGAGCTTTTTACATGCATTATTATTCCCTCCTTCCGAGCCCTTCACAGCAAGGCTTACGGTTCTTAATACACCTGGGTTTTTAGGAAGAGATACAAATACATCAAAAGGAAAGAAAGAAATCCAGCTGTTCAGTGCTTTTAAAGACACTTGCAAGGAAAGCAGCGTGCGAAAGTAACACAGGCAAGTCCAAGTTCACACACATATATATATAGTTCTAGGAAAGGGAAAAAGCAGCAGCATTAAAGTGTGTTGTACTTAGCTATGAGCATATACTGTAATAAAATGCGCATGCTGTTTATAAAACATATTGGAAGACTTTTTCCTAAAAGATGCCATATAAAGTGTAACATTTTATTACCTCTGCCGCTCTATTTTACAAAGACATACACAAACAAGTTGCCAAATCTGCCTGCAGTTTAACTCCATTAAATCCAATGAATGAGTTTGGCCCACAAAAAACTCTGCACTTACTGTAATAAAGCTAAAAGCTGATAGCAGCTGATACAGTAAAACACACACATTTACATACAC
>NW_010552270.1:0-3094 GCF_000687285.1 Phaethon lepturus | reverse complement strand
GCTGATTTAGAAATACGAGCGAGCTACTGCCCTTGTCCAGCTCTTAAAGACATGCTGAAATGGGGGAGAAAAAAAACCCAAAACCTTGGATTTCTCCCCCCGATACCCTCTAAGCACAAAAGAGAGGAGGAGGGGAAGCCAGCAGGGTTGTGTTCATCTGGCTTTTGCCAGCAAGACCCTGAACACAGCGACGCGCGTGTTTGAACAAAACGCCTTGCTGATGGTTTGGCTCCCCGAGTTGGGCAGGACCAGGACCCCACCCAGCAGAAACAGGGGTCACAGGCCTGGACCGCGTCCTGGGACACGTGCTTCTCGCCCACGGGTCCCCCGAGGGGAGGGCACGCTCAGGCTCCCTGGGCAGGGGCGCGGGATGCTCTGCTCCCCAAGGCGGCTGGCCACGATTTCGTTTGCAGAGGGCTGTCCTTGTGATGGGTGGTTCTCCAGCCACTGGGTCATCTTGAGCCTACACCGCAGGGGGAACCATACCAGGCTGGTCCGCCCAGATGACAGGTTGTAAGCCCCCCCAGTTGATGGGTGGGTGGGTGTTGGTTTTTTTGATGCACACAGCTTTCTCTCAGGCTGCTGTCATAACCACAGCAACTCCCATCTCCACATCCCTAGCCCCCTCCTGTGTCCCTCCGGCTCCCTTACGCAGGCTGATGCTCCTGCACCTTGGCGCAGCCTCCTCCAGATCCTCCTGCCCCAGCTCCTCGTGGCACACAGGGGGTCCAGGTGCCCCCACCCCAAAATAACTCTCACAGCTCCTTTCTTAGATATTTGTTATTAGTCACTTCTATTGCAGGGATGTCTCAGGGAGGCAGAGAACCCTTGTGTGAGGGACTATATATACCTTCATCACTCCAGCAGCCAAGCTACACCTCACATATCATTTCATGCTCTTCCTCCTCTTTCTCTGCACCGAGCCCCTGCCACCCTGGCTGCCACTGCTCCCCTGGGCAGGTAGCAGACACGGGACCAAGGCTCAGGGTCTCCACTCCAACCCCTTCACCACCCCAAAAAGGTCCCCGCTGCTTTCACAGCTCTGCCTTCTTCCTTGCCTACCAGGCTCCCCCGGGCCCACTTTGCCGCTGACCATCACACCTCCACCTCACCACACCCAGGTGCCCAGCCCAGTGCTGTCCTGCCAGCGGGCTCTCCTCAGACCACCCCCAGGCCCTGGGCTCATAAGACCCAAAAAAATCCAACAACCACACCAGATCACACACAGCGCTGCCCGAGGCTACGCTCCCACTTCATACCCCCTGCAGCAGCTTACCCGCTCCTCCACCCCAAAGCCCTGCTGATAACTCCACCGGCTGCCTCCCCACACCCCCATCACAGACAGCCCAGAAAAGCACAGCCTATCTACACCAAGCCCCCAGCCCCATGTCCTCTCCTCCTGAGGTTCCTCACTGCCCTGCAGCAACTCCTTCTTAAGTACCTCTGCTCCACCAGGCTTCCCAGTGCCCTTTGCTGAGAAGCCACGTAATCCCAGGCTTGTGCTACACCTGGAGTTAACACCAATTCACAGCCAAGTGCCAGCAGCTGGGATGCTGCAGGCGTTGCTGTGCTGCTGTGGCTTTCCTTGGTGTGAAATCCCAGCCCTGGAGCAGCCGGCAGAGAAACTGCACTCGGACCAGCGCGGCTGGGATGCGCCTGGCCGCTGCTTTCCCTGTCCCTCTGGGACACACGGCTTCACTGACATAACCCGCTCGCTTGTGGCCAGCACATGCACAGGAAAAATAAACATCGGAAAAAATTGCCCGAGGATGGGCTTGAGACCCCACAAGCAGGCAGGAGAGCACTGGGGTCTCCAGAGTATGGACCACATGTCCTGTCCCTGCGGCAGCTTCTCCAGCCTCAGCACTCGATCCAGAGCTCAACGCAGAAAGCTCCGAAGCACTGGCCACGTCCTTCTGTTTGCATGCGTTGTGCGATCCTATATTTAGCATAGGATGGGAGAACCGAAATAAATCATCCATAGCTCAGAATAATAAACCTTGCACCTCAAACAAGCCAAAAGCCTGACCTTTCATAGTTAAGCCATCCTGGTGAGAGGTTAGATCCTGTGTTTTCTGATCATCAAACAGGAAAGCATTAGCCAGACAGGGAGAACAAGCTCTTATCTAGACCTGATTTCTCTTCCCTCCAGGGGATCCTGTAGGATATTTCAGTTCTCTCTCACTCGCTGTATGACTCTTCCCTCCCCCAGTTGCTTGAAATCAGCCAAATTCACAATCTCATCTGGCTGGGAGTCAAAGGGGAGAAAAATCAAGTCCTAGTGCAGCGACTACTTTGAATGGGGAATTGAAGCCAATCAGAAAGGCATTAATTGATCCCTGCTCGGAGCACCTCGGTCAGGGAGAGGAAAGCTGTGGGCAGCCGCAGAGCTGACCACCGCACTGCAGCTTTCCCAGCGCTCGGGCAGGCTGGGAGCCGGCGTGACGGGGTAGCCAGCCCTGTCCGGCACGAGGTCCCTGCCTGTGCGTGAAGGCAGGGAGAGCACAGGCCACCCCTATGCCGGCACTGCTGAGCACCCACAGCGTGCACCAGCCCACGGCGTGCACAAGAGTGTGAACTCGCATGTTACCTACCACACTGTGTTTGTGTGCCAACACTTGAAGTGTTGCATCGCTTTGGAGTGGACCCATCTGCGAGACCAAGGCTGCTACATCAAACGGTGCGTGCGTGTGTGCACAGCAAGTCCTACGTGCGTTAGCGCAGAGCTGCCCCGCGCTAGAGCCAAAGCGCAGGCGGCGGGCAGGGTGGTGGTGGGGTGTATGCACGTACCTGTCCCCCCAGCTGCCCACCTGCCTGACCCACAAGCCCGATCCCTGCAGCAGGCAGGGGAAGGCAGTGGGGTGGCTCACTCCAGGCAACGGAGCAGGGAACGAAGGGAGCAGTGGGACGGGGCTGAGCTCAGCTCTGGGCATCCCTGGGCGAGATCCCAGTGCTTTGGCCCGCGTTAGTGCTGGCAACACACGTCTCTGCCTTATGTAACCGCAGCAGGGATAGAGCGGCGATGGGGGGAACGGAGACCAGGGGGGAGAGGAGCTCCCCACTGCAACCCCCGCCAAAGCAGAGGCTGGATGCT
>NW_010552269.1:0-19277 GCF_000687285.1 Phaethon lepturus | reverse complement strand
TTATATTTATATATATAAAATATATAGCTAATTTACAATAGTTTATCTTGCACTGTTCTTTATAGAATGAACTGTCACTTGCATTTATCCTTGATCTAGAGTGCTACAAAAAAACAGATACAGGAACCAATTTTTTTTTTCCAGACTCTATGAAAGCTAATAATTTTAATGGCTATCGAAGTTCTGGGGTTTGATTTTTCAAAGCTATCCGAAGATTCCTAAGCTATCTGAGATGAATTTATATATAACATGTATGACCATAAAGACTAAGAAAAAAACAAAAATGGGAAAATGCTATAATTAGCAAGTCCTGTGGTTTTTTTCATTAACAAGGAAGTAATTCTTCAAGGGAGCATTGTGAAGAGAACACATTTGGCACAGTTCATAAATGCATTTAATGAACTCCACCATGGATCTTATGACTAATATGTTAAACATCTTTCAGGTGACCTTGATTTAACTGTATTATTCACTATTATTCATAAGTTATCATAAAGCAATACTCTTGGTGAGTCAGAAATTTCCTATATTAAATTCCAGGGTAAAATGTGGATCTGTAAATATTGAATCACTATTTATATGCAGGTTTTTCCAAATCTGCAGTTTGTGAATAGTTATCTCATAAAATCTTCAACTTCTAAGTCATGGATTGATGAGTCTTTTTATAGTTTCTTACTTTGTACAAGAGTAGAAACATCACAAGCTCCATAAAATTAGGTGCTTTGCCTCTCTTTTGTACCTTATCTGAGTCAAACAGCACTGAAAGTGCTGGGTTTCTACAAGTGAATAAATACTGTTTTAATGGAGAAAAAGATCAAAAAGTCCAGTTTTTGATTTCTTGAATCTTGATAGAACCACAGTATTTAAAATGCAGGAAATTATGATATTTCTAAATGATAATGAGAGGATAGAGATTCTGTATCTTTTTTTTTTCCTCTTTCCTTGTTTTTTGATAAATTAATATTTTTGGTATGTGCTGTTACACAGTTCTGAACCAATTTAACCACATTTGTCTTCTTATTGACATCTTATTAATTGTATAGCTAAAGACTGACACCAGCTATGCTCACCTGAAATCAGCAGAGATTCCAGGTCATCATGTGCTTTATTCCTACCAGACTTATGCTTAAAAAATAACTTCCAGTGGAATTCACACAAAAGATGGTGGAGTTTTTTTCCCTCTTCTATAAGTTTACATCAGGGAATGTAGCTAAAGAAGTATCGAAACTTCCCAGAAAGCAGAAAAAAGTGAAGGAGACTCTTGTCTATGTAGGACTTCGGCCTCACATATGGCAGAAGCTATTAAATTGACAGATGAAATTTAGAAATATGATACACAGCTGAGAAATGTGAGATGTTACATAGCCTTCAGGACAAGTTGCACTGCCAGATGTTCCTACTTTTTATCTGATGTGATTCTTAAGTATCTATTCCTTAGGATACGCATTACATTACTTCAGTTTCTTGTTGAGAACTTACTTATTCAAGATTGGTGAAATAATTATTATTTCTTTGAGATATCAGAAAAAACCTTGCTATGTTTATTTCTTTCAGGTGGGAGAAACTTCATCCCATGCTAAATGGTGTATCCCGTCTAGGCTGTAAGAAAATGCATTTCCATATAGAATTCAGCCAAATCTACGTGGTTGTATGAAGACACTGCAGGCATAAATGTGAATGTAGTTGTCTGTGTACATGGTCCACTAGAATTTACCGGTATTACCACCATAGCTACATGAAGAGTTTGCTTTTCTTTCTTTAAAATACAGATGTTTAGATATTTTTTTCTTCTCTCTGTTATATCTTGAAGCAAGTACATTAAAGTGCCAATCACTAGAATTTACAATAAATCTTAAGCTATCCAAAGTAGACAACTTCCCAGCAATTTATACAATGCGAACGTATAGCAGTTTCAGATAAGAGTTTTACATTAATTGCAAATAGTTTAATAAATCTTTTCTCAGTCTAAAGAAGGTAACTCCTTTTAGCTGTGACTCAGCAGTAAGATTGTATGTAATCCTTCTGGGCCTGATAAAGCCCTCTCTCCAGGAAAAGTTTTGATGAAATTTCCTGTATAACCTGTGGAAAAATTCAGACTGACTTCAGTGGGACTTGGTTTGAGTTCTCTAAGAGGAAGCAGCTTGTGCCAGTTACTGCTGTGCTGTGGAAGACTTTACTCCATTCAGAACTATGAATCTCCATAGAATATGGAAGTGCACAATAATGATTTCTGCTTTCTTGAAGATGTGGTTTCTAAAAGTATCCTTCACATTTCTGTGGGCATGCTTTTCACATTTACTCTTTCTGAAGCAAGAAAAGGTTTCTCTTGTTTTGAATAACAAGACAATTATACATTTTGTAATGATTCTTTGAATTTAAGACAAAATTTGCGGTATCTCACTGAGGTAGTGCCGGATGGTTATTAATCTTGCTTAAACATATGTTGAATTATTAACCGATGTAAATGTTTTCCTTAATTTCCTAAGCCGTTTTACCTTGTGTCCTTAAGTTACATAATATTTGTCATAAACCATGTTTTCATGTGTTTATCAGGCTGCTATATATGAGACTACCTAGAAAGGGAAAATTTAAACCTCTCTAAAAATCCCATTTATAAGGAAGTATAGGCAAATGATGAGAGAATTAGGAACAACAAATAGGCCCAACAGAAAGTCCTTCTGCTTTTACCCTTCCTTCTTTTCCATTATTCAAGATTTCATCTTCCATTTTTCATCACATTGTATCCGCAGGGAGCATCCTGCCATGCGCATGCAGGCCCTCTTACGACTGTGCCCAGGAAATGTGGTTTTGCTTCCCTTGTCAGTCTAGTTACAATTACAGTAAATCTTTCTCAAAAACAGTAGCCTTCAGGCAGCAAACAGATGTTGCTCAAAGCTGTTCAGCACAGAGGAAAGGAGAAAGAAATAAGGCACATGCATAAGACAGGAATGGGGTGTCTAGCTCTGTTCTGGATATGCTTCACAGTATGTTCTCGGTCTGCTCTTAGAAAAGAGCATGTGAAGCCAAAAAATACCAACAATATGACAAGAAATGGTCAAGAGCAAACCTATTACAACTGCCCCTAAACACAACTACTCCTGGAAGCCAGCACCAAATGACACTGTGCTGAGCGACACGCTGCTCTGCTGCTTTTCCCTTGGCTCTGCAGGGCCACAGGAGGTAAAGTTTTCTGCAGCGTCGGTGCAATGATAACCATCACCCCACAGCTTTCCCCATTAAAATTCAATTGCAATTCAGTGGGGTCTCAATTGCTGGCACTGTAAAATGTCACCTCAGCAGGCTATAGGGAGCCAAGAGGAAAACCATCAATGTGGCCAAAACAATGTTCTAAAAACACATAACGTTAGATGATTGCAATCAACACCATCCTCTCCCCGCATTAAAAAGGTATTCACTTCAAAAGACTTTGGAAGTCTTTTAGAAAATGAATGGCAGGTATGAATTAAAAGCGGTTTTGAATGCTGAGGATCCCAGTTAACATTATCCTTGTCAATCAAATCAAAAGGCGACATTTTCTTTCCAAAAATCATTGTAAACAAAAATATGCAATCATTAAAAATATTAAATGGTAAAAGAAAATTCTTGTCAGCTTCAGTTAGCCTAAAGACGTCTGATAAAGCAATTCAGCAAGAATCTTACTAAGGATATATTTAAGAGAATTTTTCACACAACGTATCATTTTATTGTGGAAATACTTTGCATATAATACCAGGCTTCAAATATACATTGTCAGACAATACAGAACCAGATGTATTGAGTTTGCGTGGCAAGGTTTTAGTAGCAACGTGGCTGCAGGGGTGGCTTCTGTGAGAAGCTGCTAGAAGCTTCCCCTGTGTTTGACAGAGCCAATGCCAGCCAGCTCCAAGATGGACCTGCCGCTGGCCAAGGCCAAGCCCATCAGTGGCGGTGGTAGCACCTCTGGGATAACAAATATAAGAAGAGGGAAAAAAAACAGCAAGAGCAATTGCATCAGGGGGAGAGGAGTGAGACTATGTGGGAGGAACAGCTCTGCAGACACCAAGGTCAGTGAAGGAGGGGGGAGGTGCTCCAGGTGCCAGAGCAGAGGTTCCCCTGCAGCCTGTGGTGAAGACCATGGTGAGGCCGGCTGTGCCCCTGCAGCCCATGGAGCTCCATGCTGGAGCAGGTGGATGCCCAATGGAGGCTGTGACCCCATGGGAGGCCTGTGCTGGAGCAAGCTCCTGGCAGGACCTGTGGACCCATGGAGAGAGGAGCCCAGGCGGGAGCAGGTTTCCTGGCAGGACTTGTGACCCCGTGGGGGACCCAGGCTGGAGCCGTCTGTTCCTGAAGGGCAGCACCCCACAGAAGGGACTCAGGCTGGAGCAGTTTGTGGAGAACTGCAGCCAATGGGAACAACTCACGTTGGAGAAGTTTGTGGAGGACTGTCTCCCGTGGGAGGGAGCCCACGCCGAGCAGGGGAAGAGTGTGAGGAGTCCTCCCCCTGAGGAGGAACGAGCAGCAGAAACAACGTGTGATGAAATGACCTCAACGCCCATTCCCCCTCCCTCTGTGCTGCTCAGGGGGAGAAGGTAGAGAGTTTGTGAGCGAAGTTGGGAATGAAGCCCAGGAAGAAGGGAGAGGTGGGGGGAAGGATTTCTTTAAGATTTGCTTTTATTTCTCATTACCCTACTCTGATTTCACAGAATCACAGAATCACAGAATGGTAGAGGTTGGAAGTGACCTCTGAAGATCACCTGGTCCAACCCCCCTGCCAAGGCAGGATCATCTAGGGCAGGTTGCACAGGAATGCATCCAGTTGGGTTTTGAAGGTCTCCAAAGAAGGAGACTCCACAACCTCTCTGGGCAGCCTGTTCTAGTGTTCCGTCACCCTCACAGTAAAGACGTTTTTCCTCATGTTGATTTAATTGGTGATAAACTCATTTCCCCAAGCTGAGTCTGTTTTGCCAGTGATGATAAGTGGTGAGTGATGTCTCCCTGTTCTTATCTCGTCCCATGAGACTTTCATTACATTTTCTCTCCCCTGTGCCACTGACGAGGGGAGTGATATTGAGGCTTGATGGGCACCTGACATCCAGCCAGGGTCAACCCACCACACCAGTTCCGACTAATTTATGGAAGAGAGGTCTGTCAATGTCTGCTAAATACAAATTACCCACATGGAACTCAATCATAAAGACAGCAAAACTGTTTCTACTGTCAGTTGTTGGGATGTGATTTTAGGTTAAATGCAGCTTTAGTCTGAATTCATACAGAAATTCATGTAGCCTTAAGATTCCATATGGAAAAAATTAATCTTTTCAAATTTGTTGATATAACATATGCACATTTTTCTACATTTCAAAGTTTTAAAATAAATTCTGCTGCTACAGACTTCAGACATAGAAAGTGATTATAAAAAAAGTCCTTTTGTTCCCCAGTAAAGGACTTAAGGAAGGTATGAATTCATTCCTTTATAAGGATATTTTGTAGCACTGCCTCACAATTTCAATCTTAGATCTTTCCAATTTCCTAAATCTGGATCAGCAAGTGTAAAAAGAAGCAATTTCATTAATATATCCGGTCTTCTGGCATCTTTGAATAAATAGGCCATAAGTCTTCATTTCAGCTCACCATATCACACCCAGGATCTATCTCTATCTCGTTAATGAAGACAGCTACTTAATAATATCAGGAAAATTAGCAAAATTCCTGTGTATGAAACATTAAAAGATTCTATGCACTTTCAGGGTTGCTAGGGAACTACAATATTTATACCAGATAAGTCACACATGAAAAGAGAATTTAGGGAAGACTTTTTCTAAGATGAAGCGAATAATTATTATTTAATAAAAAGTTGAGTGAAAAAGATTTCAGTTTATCACTTAAGGAAAAAAACAAGGAGCAGTTGCCCTCATAGTTGTAACTTTACTATCCCCTTGTCTCTTCAGAATATAAAATACTTATAGAAGGATCACGTGTTTTCATAAATATACAAAAGAACAAGGTGGGTTTTTTTGTCAGTATCTTGCTTTTTATGTCTTTAAAAGACAGCCACTTTTTTCCTTAACTTTTGTTCAATGAGTCACAAACAAATACAGTTGAACTAACAAAGCTCCAATCACAGGTGTAATAGGCATTACTTGTACAAAGGACATTGTCAAGCAGTGTTACAGTCAAGTTTGAAGGCTATAACATTATAATGTTTACATTAATCCCATCTAATTTAGACAATCTAAATGTTATACAATTAATCAAATAAGAGCTTTAAGGTCTTTTTATTTAGACAGTAAAAAAAGAGAGATTATACTAGATGAATCTGGACAGCCAACTTTTATGAAAAAACCCAAGAATCCAGGATAAAGGAATTTGTAAAAGAAATGGATGTATGAAATGGGGAGATAAGAGCATCATGATCTCTTTCTGATTTTGTATTTTGTACCAAAATAAACAAAAGAGTAAAAAGAAAAGAAAAAAGCCTGATTTGGGAGAGAAGTTGAACTCTAAGAAAGAGTTAATGGCTCCGGAGCATGTGCAGAGGCATGTGTCCTTATGTAAAAAAAGGACATTAGTCCTCGATGAGTAGCACACAAGGTTTGCCCAAGTTCTCAACCTTTTCTACAGCCTAGCTTAGGGAGTCCTTCACTCAGCATGCTCCATTTCCTGGCTTATATACCTGCCTACCCACTGCTCCACATCTGCACCACAGACTGCAGCTGGGTGCCCAGCACAAGCTGCTGCCTCCAGGACAGCAGTGTCCCAAGCCCACATGCTCTGCCATGCCTCATGCAATACCTAGCAGTGAAAGCACACCATGCCATGTATTATTTACCACTGGTTCATGCTTGACCCATTATAGAAAGAATGCTAACTACCTATTTCCTTATCACAACCAGGTTAATTTTTAGAGTATGGCTTTGACTTTGACCACAGCCAACAGAAGGTTTCCTTCTATTTCAACAGGGCTGTCTCAGGCAGAATGAGCTCAATGATCAGAAATAGCCAACAGCAACAGTTTCAGGAGATTAATATTGAAAGATGAAAGTGCTGACAATACCCTCCAATGTTTATAAAGAAACTAGTATGCTATAAATGACAAATCTACTGAATATGCATTGGTTTAAAGAAAACCAACTATGTCTTCTTTTCTGCTCTTTTTCCTCTCCAACACAAACATTTTCACTAATCAAAGGTTTTATAAACAATTTATTCCATTAGCCAATGTAACAATATCCTTGAGAACAACTGCCTTTCAACCTGTACTTTCTAATTCTGTCACAGTAGTGATTGAGCTACTGAGCTAGTGATTCAGTAACAGGTATGCATGACTCTGTGGAAGATTTATGAGGGGAAAATCATAGCAAGAGCAGTTCTGGAGTTCTTAAAGCTGAATTCTACTCCTGGTAACTATACTTTAAAGACATATAAACATGAGACAGAACCCTGCTGTTTTGCATCAGAGTTCTCAACTGCAGAGACTGCTGTCAACAGCATATGCAACACTGACACAGTAGTTAGCAAAAGAGAGGCAATCAAAAAAAAGGAACACATATGAAAATAAGCATGGATGCTCTCAAAATTATTTCCAGAATAAATGGGATACTGACTACCAGAGACTACAGTCATGTAGAACAATCAGGTTTTTATGCAAATGATTATCTATTGAAATACACAGCTAATCTGCCAGTCTTTCAGTTCATGAAAGACAGGTGCTCCTGACAGTTTTAAGCCATTGTGACTCACCTAAAAATAGTTTCACTGCTTCTAATCAGGCATAAGAAAAAAGATACGTTCTAAAAGCAGAACTGAAAATGCTCCTAAAAAACCAACAAAGCCACACCAGAATTAAAGCTAGAAAATGTAGCACTCCTCCTAGACATAATGGCAATTGTTATGATCAATACATAGTGACCACTAAACTTGGTTTAAACATACTGCTGTCTAGCAACACAACTCCGCTTGTCAGCTCATCATATCTCTGCCATTATCAGTCCTGCCCACTAAGACTATGTTTTCATTCACATCTTGAGAGCAGCCTCTCTCCTTCAGTCAGCAGATTGCCTCTTCAGCTCTCCTCTATTCCTTTTTCTGCCTTCTATTCTCCCTCCAACAAATAATTCTGCCCTAATATCAGGAGTAGGCTAATTAACCTTTGCTTTTCTATTTGCATTACTTTGTTTCACTATCAGCCACTGCCTGTGTTCCAAAAGCATTTTCTGCTTTGTAGACATCAGCCGAGGCCATAACTCAACATCTGCAAGTACCTATTCAGAGAATAGGAAGGACAAACAATACGGTGTAAGAAAAATAAACAACTCCCCCCTTATATTACAATTTTTAGTTGTCTGTGCCAATGTCGGCTCATGCTTTGCCACTTGGATTTCCAAATAGTGGCTTACAGACCCCTCACTAGGATGTGCCTCTGTGAATGATAGGATTTCAGCAATCTCAAGTGGCATGACAATTTTTTAATGACAAGAACAGGCTAGAATTGTATGTTAATACAAACCTTAGTCAACCAAATTTTTCATGATGTGAATTTAACAATTTCCAAATTGATTTTGTATGGATAATGGTCTTCAAGGAATAAAGCTGTGCCTTTCAGTGAACCGCCTGTGTTAAAGGCCTTAATAAATAGTTTATTCAAGAAAATGCGTGGACAGTCAAGCTTTGTAAGTCCATATCAACTCTTAATCTATGAATTTTATGTAAATTAACAATGGAGTTTTCAGACTTCTTTTCTTAATTATCCTGTCTTTATCTCAAGGAACCTTACCAAACTACATTGTTGGGTAGTGTATTCCTAAGGTCATTTTAATATTAAATTCTACTTTTTGACAATATTAAAAATATATGTTCTTTGCTCCACAATGCAGTATTTTAGATATTTCCTTTCAAGGGAATCTGAAAAACTATTACTAGAATAACAATTTTCCACTTATCTGCAATAGGCAGAATTCATTCAATCAGAAATGCTGACATTGATGAATGCTGCTAATAAAGAGCCTAGTCCACTGCTCTGAAAGAGGACGAACATATACAATACCTCCATTTTCTTTTCCTGCGTGGAAATAGCCAGATGACATGTAGCATATTTTGCAGAATTATAACCCAAAAGAAGAAAACTAGTTTATGCAGTAGTGGTCTTTCATTCTGTTTGGGAGCACTGCAAGAACTCCCTTTCTGATGGGAATGAAAACACATTAAGTTTCATTCTGCATGTTCCACCTATAAGTTAGGCATGCAGAAATAAATATCTCCCACATTGCTTCCTCATATACACTATTTAGGGAATTAACATTTGTTTTGAAAGGCTGTAAATAAGCGAATATTGATACAAAAAGTTATCCTTCTAGATCTTAATGCTACTTTACCTTCTATGCCCTCTTCCAGAAATAGAAGTATCATTTTGTCACATAACATCAATTGGCTTGAGGATCAATATGGCATTGTAACTTTGTTTTGGAGATGAATTGTAATGTTTAACATCCACAAACTTCATCTCACAAATACGATGCAATATAATACAGAAATATCCATATACACATTAAAAATATTTTAATAGTGCTTTGAACTCTCTTAAGAAACTTCAAATCTAAAGATTGACATTAGAAAACTAGGAAAGAAAAGAATGTAACTTGTGAAATGTACTTATCAAATAACCCAATATACTGGTTTTGACCGGGATGCAGTTAATTTTCTTCATAGTAGCTCCTACAGTGCTGTGTTTTGGAGTTGTAGCCAAAACAGTGTTGATAACACAGGGATGTTTTAGCTACTGCTGAGCAGTGCTTGCTTGCACAGCACCAAGGCCTTTGCTGCTGCTTACACCGCCGCACCAGCGAGCAGGCTGGGGGTACATAAGAAGGTAGGAGGAGGACACAGCTGGGACAGCTGACCCAACTGACCAAAGGGGTATTCCAGAGCACGTGACATCATACTCAGCAATAAAAGCTGGGGAAAGAAGGAGAAAGGGGGGATGTTCAGAACAATGGTTTTTGTCTTCCCAAGTACCGTTATGTGTGATGGAGGCCTGCTTTCCTGGAGATGCCTGAACACCTGCCTGCTGATGTGAGGTTGTGAATGAATTCTTTGTTTGGCTTTGCTTATGCATGTGGCTTTTGCTTTACTTATTAAACAGTCTTTTTCTCAACGCATGTGTCTTCTCACCTTTCCCCTTCCAGTTCTGTCCCCATCCCGCCTGGGGGGAGTGAGCGAGCAGCTGGGTGGGGCTGAGCTGCCTACTGGAGTTAAACTGCGACACACAAAAATATTTTATTTGCTTCATGTTTTGAGCATGTACAGCTTTTCTAACGACATCAATCTTTAGAGAGTTTGATATGCTTGTAAGTCTGTCCAATTTAATTTTTCATGCTGCTAAAATGATTACATAACTGACCTTAGTAATTGCCATAAAACTATGAAGTGTAAGAAGCAATACCATAAGACAAATTCTTCTATCCCAGTAAACTATTCTCTAATAATAACCAAAATATGGAGCTACTACTATTTTGGGAACTAAAACTATGGAACCAACTACTATGTGGGCCTACTAGAGAGGCCCAAATAGACATCATGTAAGAAGATACTTAAAGTTTATATTGAAATTAATGTTTTTCTGTTCTGATTTACATATGATCTCTTGGGACAAAAAAAGCTAAAATGCTGGAAAATTACAATTCCAATCTACACTAGGTAGAAACTCTAGTACCATTGTGTAAATTGCTAAATATTAGGGAAATCTACTTAGAGCTTACAACAAGAAAAATATGTTATCATACCACCTCCTCATCCACAATAGAGTGTAAAATCTCTTTAATTTTAGAATTCTAGGAAAGGCTTATGGCTGCCAACTGGTAACAAATTAAAAACACCTAACATCTCAGAGCTGGGTTTTGGTGTGGTTTGCTATGCTGTCTTCATAAGAAAGGCTGACATCTTTGCTAGCTTTCTTTGCTAGACCAAAGAAATCAAGACAAAAACAACATATACTCTTTTTACATGTGTTTACATTATACAAGCCATTATAACAAGGCTGAACAGTTTATACATGTGTAACTAACCAGTTAAATTAGAATGGCTGAGAGCTACTTCTAAGCAGAACAAAGGAGACTGCAAAGATGAAAAGAGCTGTGGTTGCATGGTTAAAGAAAACTTTTTTCCTTTTTTTTTTCCTGTTCTACGAACAGAAGAGACTTTCCAACAGACATTTACATATATGACCTGCTGAAAATATTTTTAAAAGCCTTCTGTATCTTTTGTGAAATTTAATAGCTACCAGAAATTTGGTGGGGTGCAGCAGAAACCTTATGAGTTTTTTTGCATTTTCAGGTAAATTCAATTCAGTGATCTAGGGCAGACATCTAGTACAAATTTCCAAGAATTCCCTGCTTGATTTTCTTTTTGCAAAAAGCAGGAGTAACAGATTCTTACCACCATCTGCCAGTGCCCTATTCAGTTATCATTTACATCCCTTTCATTTGGATAATTCAACTTTTTGCGACACTATCCTCTAAGCACAGACAGTGGAAGAGTCCAGGTAAAAGGCCTTTCTCCTTCCCCTTCCACTCAGAAGTTTTTATTATGTTTTGCTTAATGAATTTCTGAGTACAATCTCACAAAATTGAACACAAATTAAAAAAACAGGCGGGGTTGAGGGGAGAACAAGTAGGAGGGAAAACTCTTTAACTTTGCCATTCAGAAACCATAATGCAGACTGCATTTTAAGTGAAAAGCAAAAGAATTAACTGGTATAGTACACAAACTATTGTTCTATTTTTTTCTTTCCTTATGACTGATGACATTTTCAGTGCCTGGCAAGACCCAAGTGCAGTCTGGTTCAAGGAATGCTCTGAAGTCCTGAAGTGTCAATTTAGTATATGTGGAACTGGCATCTCAATCTCTTGCTGCAATCTGTCTGTGGTTACTAAAGTATCGGAAAGAGAAAGACAGGAGAAAAGAAAGACAGAACTAAATAATAGAGTTTGAGGTAGAAATCGATTTTTCTGGGCTTCCAATCAAGCACAAGATGTTTCAAATTATTTACACCATTTGAGCAAATTCAGGTGCTAACCAACGGCCTATAGGACATTAAAGTAAATACAGCAGAGATACAGGCACTTCAAGATGAGCTTAATCTTTCTAACAGTGTATTTGTGTGTGAACACAATGTCCCCACAACCATTTGCACTTCCAGTCCCATCTTAAAATTTAACTGTAAGGAAAAACTCTCTGGCTATGTTTGCTGAAAATATTTAAATGTATATATAAAAATTCAATTAAATGAACAGCAAGATCTACAACTGACAATATTAGGAATAAAACAGAGGCAAGAACTCTTTTAAAATTGTGCTTTCTCATTTTCAAAAAGAGAGATTTGAGCTGCTGATTCTTTCTTTTTGTGATCATGCCTCTACTACTTTTGTATGTACAAGCCTAGAGGTGGTAGTTTGACCCTTGAACTAATAATACTATCAGATATTAATTTTTTACCATTCACAATGCAAAAAAAGATAAAACAAAAAGAATGCATGGTTAGGAGTTATGTTAAAGATATATGACTAATAATTCAGAGGAAAACAGACAGGAAATTTAATGTCTTTCATTTAATATTGCCTATTTTAACTTGTTTTAAAGGTTCCAGTTGCATACGTGTATTTGAATAAATCAGAATTGAAATAAATCTATGAAATATATGGAGGAACATAATACTCAAAAATCAGAAAGCTTGGCAGCTTACCGGTGAGAAGATAGTGTATCCATAGACTGAACTAAAGCACAGAAAATGCATTTTAAAATGTATCTTTATAGAAAAAGATTTCTATAGAAAAACAAATAAAGGAATTAAATAATATTCAACAAGAGCATTTCCTTTGCTTGGTGCTTAAGAAAAATAAGTGCTGAGAATTTGAGAAAAGCATTAATCAAAAGCACAGCTAGCTTCACCTTTGAAAAGCAGAAAAGGATGCAAAAATGCTGTAACCCAGAAAAGGAGATTTAAATATAACAATACCGTGGCATAGCTCTGTGATCTTAGAACTTAACTGTAAGCCAATACCTGAACTTAAAGTAGAACACCAGCTCCAAACTTCTGTGTTTGGAGAAGAAAGCTATTGCTTCTGTCCGTCCAGTTCATTGCTTGTGAGATGCGAATAACTGCACATGCAGTGATGAAAAGTAATATGCAGTAATAAACCTCATGATAATTATGGTGTATTAATACTGGATTATTTTATAATGATTTCTTAAAGCAGGAAAATAAATATTGGAATTCTGGTTAACTGATTGAAGTTCCTAATCCAGTTTTTATGCCAAAGTAATCAATCCATCTCTAAATCCCTACTTTTTACACCACAAACTATACTCAAAGTCAAGTAGAGAAGATGTAAGAAAAGCTTCTGGTAATAATAGAATGGTTTTGAAAAAGGATTTGTGCATCAGCAATAACAGTCTAAGTGAAGCTGTGATGTACTGCTAAAATAAAACTAAACTGAAAACCCAAAACGTCAGCAAAAGCAAATAGGTTTACATTCTGAATTTCTGTCTGGAATTTCAGCTGAATTTTTCTCTCTGATAAAGTTTAGCACATTACATCATATGAAAGTCAGTGCTGGGTAGCCGCTCAGAAGGACATCCATTGCCAAAAAAAAGATTTCCTCTGCTCCACATGTTAAATAGAGCTATTTATCTTTATAACATTTGACAATTTTATCACATATGGAACTTTTTCAGTTTGTACAGATTATTTGGACTTTTTTGCCTTTTGACCTTCCTCTCTGCCACAGCCACTCCTGGTATCAGATGTAATTTATTATCTTGAGATACTGCCACAAATCACCTTCAGGGACCAAAATATTTTTATTTTTTTAATAAGTTTTTGATGACTATCAAATTATACTGCTACAGCAACGACAGAAACTTATTTCTGAAAGACTACAGATATTTTAACTAACCTCTCTCTGAAGTAGCTTTTGCAAGAACTGGACACCTGTGAGTATGGGGAAACCTCTCCAAATCTTGCCACCTGCAAGCAAAAGGTGGCTCAAACGAGAAGCTGTCATAGTCTTTTGGCTTTCCAACAACCCTCAGAAAATTCTCTCTGATCACTTTCTAGTAGACAATGTCGACATCAAAAGAGTACTATTAGAGATGTTAAACCAAGAATGAAAAAATAAATTTGGTTTATCCTTATTTTCTCAGCTCAAATGTGCAGATTACGTCTCTTTGGAACCTCACACTATAATCTCTCAATGATCCATAGTAAATACTACAGCTTAGTGTATCAGAAAGGGAGGTAAATGGACAGCAATGGGTAAAATAAAAAAAATTCCACTTATGCCTCCAACGATAAAAGGAATCCTAGCTATAAATAAAAGATAACCTAGCTATAATTAAAGTAGAAACAGTTACTGCTCTTTTACATTTTAGGCTTCAGTCATGCTTTCCATGCAATAACAGTAAATCTCAGGTAGAACAAATTTTAAGGGTAAATTCTGAAGCAGTGATAGTCTCCCTCATATTTTCATGGAGCCACCTTCTAGTATGTTGGGTTAAGGAATGCTAAAAATGTCATAACAAAGAAGCTGTGTTTTCAGCCCCATATAATCCAGCTCAAATGAGGAAGTTATTGAAGGCTTAGTTTAGACAAGAGAACAGGCTTCCAATTACTAGAGCTACTCTATCAGAAATAACAGTGTGGCTCCATGTTAGTACTCCAACTTGTAAAGAGGTTTTCTTTCTGGCAGCTTTTTTTATCACATTAAGTATAAGGAGAAAAGCCATCTGCAAAGATAGTTGTCAGAGTAGCTGGTTTAGCAAATCCTCTCTTTTTGCTGGGAACTACCTCTATAATCTATACAATGTTATTCTTTACACTTGCATAAGTTGTCTGGAAGAAGTGTTCTTTTGCAGGCTAGTAGTATGACTATTCAAAACACAGCACTGCTTTGACCTGTATAAGATGACACAATATAACCCTGTATTTGGATCTTTTTGCAGAATCAGCCAGTTGACAAACTGCTGTCCCAGCCCTTTACTATGGTCAGTGTTAATATCAGGAAGAGTGCAACTAAATAACATCAAAACATACAAGAAATTAAATTATGAGGATCTGAAAAAAAATAAGAATCTGTGACACTGAGATTCACACAAGAAAATATAATTTGCACAAATGGAAGTGCTTGCAGAAGATGGAATTCATCTTTCTATCTGAAACATGTCCAGCTATTTAATATGACAAAACACTTTCATGGCATACTGCACAGTCAGGTAGATATGGAGACGCGCCACACCATAAATATCACATCTTATTGTGGGATCAAATTTATGAGACAGTCATTGGGCAGTTTCAGAAATAGAAAGTTTTGACCGACAAATATAAGGCAATGCAGAACAAATCAACCTTTGATCATTAGTTTTCCTCAATAAGGTTCTGAACTGGATTGTGCATATGCATCTGTCTAGATATACTGTGGAAGTCATGCAACCACAGGACATCTCATAGAACTGCAACAATTTCTTAGTCTAGGCCTCCCTTTTTGTACATGGGAGATCTAATTGATGAGACATCAAACCCCTTCCAGCCTTACAGAATGTAGACAGTGTCAAATGAAACAGTGAGCCAATTCTATACAAGAGAAGCTCAGGTGAATTGAAAAACACGAGTAATAAAGTCAAACAGTCCTCTCCCTTTCTGAAAAGCTTAGGCTCTCTTGAACTTGAAAGTTAGTCTGTTACCTCCACATTAGGCTTTATTCAGTTCTGCATGGTTGACTAAATTCACTGGTTGGGTTCATTAAAAAAAGGAAGATGCCACTCTGCATGAGCAGATGGACTATGTACTTTTCTTCCCCTGAGCCATGCTGGATATTCTATTCATAAATCGATAAGGAAAACTCATTTATTCACACTGCATGCAAGTGGAGATAAGACCAGTGAATTTAAATTTTACATAAACAATGAATAAAGTAAATTCACTTGTTTTTGGAAATGCACTGGTTCCTTTGGTGGTGTTGTAAAGTCCTGACTGTATGCAGTTTCTTATTGTATAATCTATAAAAAAAGAAGGAACCTGGCAGAATAATAATGTAAGACAGCCAATTGCTTATAACAGTACCATGTCCTTGTCAGGAAAATAGTTATGTTTAAACCCTAACTATTCATTATACATCTAGCATTTTGAGTACTCATTTGTTCTGCACTTTTATTGTATGAACATACAGAACAAGGAGATTAATTGTAAGATAGAAAGTTCTATTTTAACAAAAACATTAGGCAAAGTTCCAAATTAGTAAGCAAACCTCCCAAGTCATCAAAAATATACAGTAAAGTTCAAACACTGGCAGATTTAAATAAGGAAATTTTAATCTGAATGTTCTGTTTTTCAGCAGCCTAACAGCTGTGGGGCTGCCAGGAACTTAATGTACTAAAAATATATTTTAACTATTTATTATTAAAGATACTGTTAATCTGATCAACTAACCTGAAAAATATCAGCTAAAATGTACACATCCAAAACTCAATTTTCAGTCTCCCATTACTGCAAACACCTGGCCGCAGTAAGTATGAACTGTACATATTCTTGCAGCACTGAACATTCTAAAAACCAGTTTCAATCCTCCCAGAACACCCTCTCCCTAAAACCAAACCAAACAAACAAAAAAAACCCCAGCTGTTGTATTCTGAAGAATTGCGATGAATCACTGGTATGGGATTTTTTCTGTTGCTCTTCTCAGTTCCTCTGAAGGAAACTCATCTCCTCATCCCCCTAAATGCCTATTAGAAATTTTTTTAAAAGGAATTTACTTTGTTTATTTGACAGTCTTGGATTTCATTATTCTAACAGATTATAGTGGAAGCTATTGTTTTCTTAAGCAAATGACACAAGACCACCAAAATCTTCTTTTTTTACTTTAAAATGGCTTTAATTATAACTTCAAAATCTGCACTGAAATAAATCTAGATGAACATTACCTTTAAAGTAACAAGGATTCATATCTTCAACTGTTTTAATCTTATTGTAAATTAAACATAATCATAACTAGAATCCCTTTCAAATTAATTTTGATACATCTTTAGCCAATATATTAATAGAACTAACACAGACACACAGGGAAGAACTAGGGAAACAAGGAAAGGTTCTTGCTTTCCAGAGACCACAGCTAATTTAAGTTAGAATGAATGGAAAGCAAGCCGTGTCCATCATTTCAGTTCCAGACCACCAGTATCTGAATGAAATTATTTAGGAGGACGTAAGAAATCCTGGGAGAAGGAGAAGCTGGGAGAGAACTACATGAATCAGTGATGCAGGCTGACACATCAGCACTTAGAAACAAGAAGTGTTGATGCAAATGGCTCATATCACTCATGTTTACTGTGCAAATGCAAATCACATTACACTTATGCCAAATGTTTCATAGCTCTTGTTTAAATGTGCAGTGTTGGAGAAGAGGAGAAGAAAGAGAGCAGTGGAGAATGTTGAGTGGACATTCTAAATCTTGGCTGAGAAGTATTGGGTGAGCGTGATGATCACACCTCTGGCAGTGCCATTATGAAGAGATTATGACAACCTGCAGGAGGGCAGTCCATTGTTCTAGCAATTAGGACATACTGTCGTGTCTTACACATCGCAAAAGATGCTCATGGCTGCATAAGCATAGCAGCACAATGTGATACTGGTTTGCCACAGTCAGACCAAAAGGAGGCGGGACTTTTGAATCTAAGAGAGTAGCTCATATGCATGTCACTTCCAATATTGTTTTAGCTCACTGTGGTAATTCGTTTGTATGGCAGTCTTGAGGCTGCACTGGGGACAAAGTCCTAAACCTACTGAAGTCAAATATTTTTAAAAGCAAAAAAAGAGGTGAAGCATAGAAATATTTTATATTAATTTTTACATGTATAATACTTTAAATGTTACGACAGGCAACATTATGCAGGAAATAAAGCTAATTGCTATCAGTAATTAATCACTTCCTGCGATGTGTTACATGATTAAAGTCATTTATAGACTAACTTCTTACTTTCAAAAATCTGTGATTCTGGATAGCATCTCAAATGGATACATTCAGATAAAAATATTCAGTAAGGATTCATTTATATTCTTCTACATCCCGAAGCAACGTTAGACTTTTCAGACTGTTCTGTGCTAAGACAGATACCCGTGGATCCTTTTTAATATTGATAAAAAGTGTGGTTTCTGGTACTGGCAGTTGTCAAAACAATGTCCCTATGGAAATTTCAGACTTATGGTATATCCCTAATTCATCTGTTTCTGAAGAATAAGTGACAGTATTGGTCTTTGAAACATGTATATAGAACTCTGGGCCCAACAGGCTTAATTTAACCACTGAGGAATCACAGCCCACCATCCCCTACTGGTTTTGCCTTTGACTAGTCATAACTACATTTACTGAATATATTAAAATCCACAAGATGAACTTGAACAGCAAAATGAAGAAAAAGAGTTACAGTTTTGTTGCAACTCAAAGTAGCAACACTAGAGAAAAGAAAATTCAGTGCTAGACAATTACATTTCCTACACAGTGAATAAGAACTGTGCTGCACATATAAATTCAGTTTCCTGGCTTTATTTAAATATCCCACAGGGACATAACTGTCTCTTATGTTCCCTTTAAAATACTTATCTCTCTACATCTATCAGAAATAAAAATATTTATCTTGCCTAAATCAGAGTTTCAGACATAGATTTCACAAGGTTCTGCTTACAGAATTGTATAAATGATACTATGGAATCAATATTGTCTTGCAGTTCTTCTAGAAAGAAAAATATAAAATGTATACTTCTTTGTTTACAACATATGTAGCTTTTTAGAATAAGTAAAAAATTATTTCTGAACACTAGTTTTCCTGTTTTGCCACTGTTGAAAAACAAATTTTATGGATGATTTCATCCACTGTTCATTAGCAAGTTTTCAGAGAGGTAATGATAAGCCAAGGACAACTTTCAAATTTTTTTTAACATTATCTTTGGAACAGATTGTATCAAAAGCAGCCCGTACTAAAACTAGACTGTATCAAAATCAAGGTAACTCAGAAACATCATGAACAGAGCCAGACTCAAGTTTTCCTAGGTGAAGCTGCAACACAATGTTCAAACCTTAGCCAGCTGGAGATAAATGTTACGCGTACCTATTTACTCAGATTCATAAAGAAATAAAACTATGTGTGTTATTTGTTAATGATTTCCTGAGACTATATATTTTAGTTTTTCTCTGCAAATATGACATCTACACCATTTGAAAGCTGACAGTGTAAGATTAGTGCATCATTCAGAAAATCTG
>NW_010552268.1:43053-57463 GCF_000687285.1 Phaethon lepturus | reverse complement strand
GGTCGAGCTGTGCAGAGTGATCCCAACAATTTGTGTCAGAACTAAAACATACAAATGGCAGTCTGCTGCAGACAGATTCTGTTGGAGGTAAAGTTTGCATTCAGAAAAGAGTGTTTCATGTCAGTGGTGTAGCTATAGCTGAATGTCACTGAGTAGTACTCTCAACTTTGAAGATAAGGGATTATAATTGTATTTTTAGTAGATGGCTTAAGAATGGAAGTGGAAACTCCAATAAACTGTGTAAATGTAATCAAGAAATGAGTTCGGTATATTCTTTTACAGTGTTTGAGGTTTTCTTTAATGTTTGTCTCTCTCTAGAGAAATGTGACGCCTATGACGTGATGTTGAGGCAAAGTCTTGTGCCTGATGGGCAGCCTCTTGCTATTAAATGTTCACTGGAAAGGAGTTTGGAAAGTGGAGACTACAACTTAACATGGTATAAAGTTGGTAACAAGACAGCTGTGCCTAGAGACAAACTTTCTAGAATTCATCAGCGGAAGAATTTCATTTGGTTTCTCCCTGCTATGTTAGAAGATTCTGGAGATTATGAATGTGTCATAAGGTGAAAGTTTAAAAAAAAATGACATTGCTACAGAAATGAGTTGCAGAAGGAATAAATTTCAGAAAGCAAGTAGAATTTGGGGTGTAAGAGAAATACTAATGAAGAAGGGAGAGTGCGTTGGCAAAAACTGACCTTAGGTTGAGGAAAGTAAGTCTAGTTTGGGGTTCTTTTTCCTAGTAAGCAAAAGTAAATCTTTATTTAGAGATTTCTTTATTTTATGTTAGAGAAACTGTAAACTTTTCTTCTTCTCTTTCTTCTTCAAAAAGAATAACATATTTTCGAGTTGTAAGGTATGCCAAGGAGGTTAATTTAATTATGTTATATTAACTGCAGGAATTTGACAAGCTGCAGGAAAATGTGTACAAAAGTAACAGTTTTTGAGAGGATTGATGGTTTATGCTTAAATGAAAAATTTGCTGTAGAGGAGGTGATATTCACCTTATCATCTGGAAAGGTGGTGTGTCCACACTTGGATTATTTCAGGACTGAGAAGAATATTCAGCCTGTTCATTGGTATAAGGTGAGAATGCTGTGTTGTGTGCTGCCTTACAACTGTCCATTATTTAAAATGTAAATCCCCGATGCTTGTGAACTGTAGGAGAAAAACTGCAGGTTTATTGTAAATGGGAGAGAAACGCTTTTAAGACAAATTGGGTGAGGGTTAAGACTTTATCTTTTAAAGGCGTGTAGAGGGTTTTTGATTAACGGGGTAAGAAATTCGGCTCAGATGGAGGAGACGTTGACCTGCGCGTCCACCAGGTGGCGCTTTTTTACCCGCCAGCGAAACGCGCTCCCGCGAATTTCTTTTGTGCGGAAAGAGACGTCATACTCAGTTGTGAGAGGTGGCGTATCCACGATGGGCTCAGTATTGTTCCATAAAATAAACGCCATTGCATATTGTTCAGTCTTATTTAAAGGCTCTTTCCGTTAGGAGGACGTAGTGCCTTCTGCAGCATTACTGCCTCATGCCCATATGGTCCATATGGCACCAAGAGTATTTCAATACTTAAAAAACCTAAGTCTAATTATTGACAGATTCTTCATTAATGAATACTTTTACAAATGCTGACACGTGCATTTTACTTTCTTATTTCTTTAATATTGAAAGTTGTTTTCTGTAGGATTGGATTAAAAACTCAGAGCCAAAATGAAGTATGTTTTGCTTTTTATTCCACCTCCTCTCTTCTTTAGCCTCTGCACAGCATCCATCCTTATGCTGTGGTCCATTGAAAGTTCAGATAGCATTAAAGAGAGACAAACTGTAGAAGGAGATAGTGATATGCATTAACAGAGTTTCTACACATGTTTAGGACTGCCAGCTTCTGGAAGGGAAAAGGTTTGCCTTCTCAAACAGTGATCTTATAATTTTCAATGTGACTGTACATGATCAAGGAAACTATACCTGTGAAACAACATATACCTATAATGGAAAACAATACAACATTTCACGAGACGTCAGTCTGACTGTAGAAGGTAAGTAGATAATTTTACTGCGTTTGTGTTCATAACAGTGACTCCAAATTTTTGTCCAAGTTTCTAAAGACTAAAGCTAAAAGACCCAATTTGTGGATAGGCATCCTTAGGGCTACTATTTTTCACCTAAATATGGGGGAAAGAAATGTTAACGGAGAGTTTATATTTGTTGCCACTGTGTTGAAGATTGCCTCCCCTGTTCAAAGTTGTAGTATGTTAAAGCTTTGCTGCTTAGACCAGCTGCCAAGGTCCCTAAGCAGGTGCCCTGTAATGCTTGGTAGGCACAATACTTTCTGCTGTAGTTGCACCCTCTATCCTGCCCATCTTACTTCTGTCTCTTTTACATTATCCTCTTGCTGCAAGAACAACAAATTAACCAGGCCAAATTGTGGCAGTATCTTTATTTTCTGTGTCCTGTTTCCTTCAAACCTTTGTTTTTTCTGTTTTTGGTTTTAAGCTCCTCAGCACATGAACTGCTGATTTCTGATATCGTGTGTCTAGCTCGGTAGACCCTGATTTATGTCGGGGGGCCACCAGCACAACAAAAAAAATATGAAAGAATGCCTAGCTGTAAAACGTGAATACCTTTGTTAGCACAGCATTATGAGAATGATACTGGATCACTGAAAAGGCTATGCTATGTCAAGGTATGAAATACCAATGTTGTTTTTACATTCCAGCCATTGAAAGGCTTTTTCAGGTTTACTAATAGATTGCGTTACTATTTAATGGTCTTGTTTTGTGCTTGCCAGTTTTGGCTGTGTGTGTATATATATGGATACATATGTATGTGTATATGTGTGTATGTGTATATATATGTTATGAATATGGATTGCATTCATGTAATGTCATATGTGTATGATGTGGATAAATAAAATATGAGGAACATAAGGTCAGATCAGATGAAATTGTCATTCTGGTCTTAAAATCTATACCTAGAACTTCTCTCAGTGTAATTTCAGCTCTTGTTACTCAGTAGAAGCAAAATCATATCACTCCTTTGCCATAAATGACTGAAGGCAGCTCAGTTGTTTTTAAAGACTCTAGCTGAGCAAGTCTGCACTAAAATGGGTGATTTTGGGTCCAAACAGTAGTGCAGACCCAGTTTTCAGAAGGGGAAGGGAAGGATATATCTGGGGCAATTCTGTGTGCTTCACTAGTGGGCTTGAACAGGATGCTTTATGATTTCTTTTTGTTAATTTGTGCTCTTGGAGAAACTTCCTTGAACTTCGAGTATCCTGCAGGAAATGTTCTAAAACATCCTACAGCTGCCTGAGGCAGCTGGAAATGGTACGTGTGTTCAGTGAGGAACCCTCCAAGTTGGGATTCATTTAGCCATACTGAGACTTTTTAAATGTAGATATCTAGATCTCCACATGACAATTACTCTCCCTTTGTAGCCTGTAGAGAGAAATAAGCTTTCCAGAGTGTCATCCATCTAGTCCTAATGTAAATGTCTAAAAGGGGCCACTGGTATTGTACTTCCTTATAGACAGTGCTGTGGGAAGAATTGTAAAGCTTTTAACTGGAGTACAGAAATGAAATTTCCCTTTATAATTGTAAAAGTCTAAAATAGATTAATTGTACGCCTAAGTTTTTGGCTCCAGTTTGTATCTGTGGGGTACTGGGTGACAGGCTATCTAGATTTTAGAGGGGTAATACTGTAGATATTTACCAGTACACTTTTCAGGACCTGTATGTGCAATATTTCATGATTTTTATGCTATGGAACAGCCAGGCTGCCATGAGTGTGTGGAGATTTGTGGCAGTAAGTTTTGGAAGAGATTGAGCAAAGAATAGCATAGCTTCAAGTCAGAAGTAACGACTACTTGAGATACGGTACTTTCAGTATTGAGTGATATCTGTTATAAAATTGCTGTCAGCTTTGTCCATAGGACAGGTTTATTTTAGTTGTATTTGGGTTATAGAGCATAGAACAGGCTACAAGTGCCCCAGGTTTTCTGAAAAGAACTTTCTTTCTTTTGGTTAGTGAGCCCACCAAAAAAGCCCCCAGAAATATCTTATCCAAGAAACAACTCCATTGAAGTGGAACTCGGTAAGTAGTTTTCTCCATAAGAAAATATGATTTTGTATCCTAGTGAAATTTTACACTCATGGAGTGCCCTGTTCTGTGCTTTTGGTTTTGTGTTTTGAAAAAAACTAGTTCAGTTGACCAGCTCAGTTTCTCTATGTTGATCTTCTGAAGGAGGAGTGTTTGGGGGTGAGAGGGAAAGATACAAGGCATGTTGCTTCCAATGTCTTTGGAAACCTGTATGGAGATTTGTCAGATGCAAAGAAAATGATAGGGAACCCAAGTGATTATCTGTCACATTTGTTGCTTTTCTTCACTCTGGAAGAGATTTTAAGAACAGATCCATCTTTGAATCTGCAGGGAAAGTGATGCCCCAGAGAGAGGCATCTTCTTCCTGGTTTTAGCCTGTTCCATCCTACCAGTGTCTTTCTGAACCTTCAGATCATTGAGTATATAGACCCTCTGTTAGAGTAACTTTTCTGAATGGGTGTGGGACCATCCTTAGCTGGTCTGTGTGGGAGCCTGTGAACAGAATTGTATAGACTTTCCTAAAGGGTACAGAAATTAACTTTTCACTTTGTAACACGATTTTATAGGCTCACAAGTTACAGTGGATTGCAATACAACAGGTGCTGATGGGTATGAGGTGTTTTGGACAGGCAACGGTGTGTATATTGATGTATTTTATATGAGCAGAATTTTTGCGAGTCCCTATGAGTAAGTATATTTTCAGATTAGAAAGTACTGTGTTGCCAACCAACGTGGAATTTTCTCCCTTTGACATTAAAATATTTAGCAACATTTTTTCACTTACTTAAATAACTTTCTTTTTAAGAACTCTAATGCTTGCTGCCTCCAATTCACTTTATGCTTTGAAGGAGAAACTTGAAACACAGTAGGCACATGGACTTCACATGTGATTGTGCTCTTTTTGGCCATTGTAAAAATCTGTTTTAATTTCCAATCTTGGGAAAAGACTTATATAGACTTACAGTCTCATAATTGTAATACAGTTTCTATTGATCGGGCTCCTGCCTGGCAGAGACCTCTTTCAGTTGGGTCAAGCATGTCCAGACATATGATCTTCAGATTGTGTTTTTCTTCTGCGTTCTCCTTTCCCTTCACTTCTGCCTCTCTGAGAGGTTGCAGGAGGTGAAACCTGTGCTTTGCAGGAGAAATTGAGAGTTCTAGGTTTAAGAGCCTTGAGTTAGAGAAGTGTAACTGAGATCAGCTGAAGAGCTAATGGAATACTTTGTTGAGGACATTTGTACTGAAGCTTAGTGGGATAAGAGGAGGAAAGGGAGACAGATTGCCAGTGGTGAGTTGGGGTTTGGGAAGTAAAAAGCAGGTTAAATGGACTTCAGAGAGAAAAAATTAGACCTGACTTGAAAAGGCAACTAAAATTGGAGCAGAAGGCAAGCTGAAAGATTCTTAGATATGACAGGTTGGGAACTAAAAATTGCAGGGATTTTGTCAGCCCTCATCTCATGCTGGTGCTTTGAAGAAAATATGTGATAGTTTTTGTAAATTCTCAAGCACTATCTATGAGTGAGAAACTGATGAAGAAATTAGAATGATATATTCAAAGTAAGAATATAGTTGTGAGACATAAGTTCTCATCATGAAACAAAGGGGGAAATAAAATGCTGTATTCTTTGAGTGCTCACTGAGAGAAAACTCTATAAAAAAATAATATATTATACTGTCGTGAAGAATTGTAATGCAATAAACAGTTGGGCTGTAATACAGAGGCACATGGTCACCTAACTGATACCATAAAAGCAATGTTATTTTTTGTACTTCCTAGGACTTAAATGGTCATCTTTGCAACTACTAATTATTTGCACTGGTGATGTTGATTCATTCATTCCTTGTTACAGTGTTCAAATTACTGTAACTTTTTGCTCAGAAAGTGATGTGCATGGTCATATGTACATCCTTTGTCATATATTTCAAGCTTTTATTTTGCATTTTAAATGGAAACTAGAATATGTTTCCAGGAAAGATTAGTGCTTGGCTAAGTAGACTAGTTAGTTAATTTTTCTCTTGAAATCTACTGTTAACAAGGTAGTAGTATCCCTTATTTTGATGGTGGTTAAAAAGTTGTTTAGTTTAGACATCAGTCACACATCACAGTACACATGACTAACTGAATGTATAGCATAATGAGCATTTTTGTGCCCTTGTACAGTGTATGGGGGCTAACCCCCATCTCTTAATGGTACAGCCTGACACTTTAGCTGTTACAAGTCTGTTTTGATCCGTGGAGTGAAGCAGCAGTTTAGACTCTACTCCCTGGAATCACTCTGTGAGTTGGTGTTGTCTGCTGCGGGTCACCACCTTTGATGTCTTCCCTGTCCCACAGCTGCTTACCGCAAGATGATGCCCTTGTAACGGGGCCTCTTTCTGTGTCATTTCACACTGTGGAATTTCTCTTCCGCCAAGCACTGGGACTCTCCACCTGCTCTTACAGGGGCTGGGAAGCCCATAACAAGGGTTTGCTTAGGTTTGTAAGGTATATTTTTCTACTTTAGCCTATAGAAATGTTATATTCCTTTGGGGGAACACAGCTCTAGATAAGATAATGTCTTGATGTTCTCCAATGTCTATGCTAAATGTCAGTAAGAGCCCCGACTGTTGTTTGGGTTTCCTTCATCTGTTCTGAAGTGTGGTTGACATTTATAGATGGAAACAACCATTGTCATGCTGCAGCTGTTAGTGATTAAGCCATTCCACAAAGGACTGTGATTTTATGGCTCTATTTGTTGCCCTTTGGATAGGGAGGAAACTTCTTATGATGGACGTCCTATGAATTCTGTGAAGCTAATAATTTCAGAAGTGAATAGTGAAGATTATGAACAGCCCTTTGTCTGTCAAGCTTCAAATGCCTTTGGCCAGGTTGCATCCTATATTATATTAAAACACAGAGGTAAGAAATACTGTTATTTTTGCGGTCTGTGTTTGTCTTTACTTCCCCAGAAGGGGTTTAGGTACCAAATGCTCATATATCATGTTGAGAGAAGGCAGATGGGTTGCAGTCTGCAGTACGTATGCATGTACCCATGCATAGGGAAGGAGTCGTAGTAGTGTATTTATCATTATTTTAAAAAATGGTAGGTAGAAATGAAAAATATGATACTCAAATGTGTATTACATTTGTGTGAAAGATCAGATTTGGTGAAATTCAAAATAAAAAAAAAATCTTCTTACATTTTTGTGCAGTTCCTGATATACAAAGATGGCTGACTGGAGGGCTTGTTTCTTTGTTAATTTTAACATTTATTACTTTAATGATCTACAAGATTTTCAAGATTGACTTGGTGCTCTGGTATCGTAACTCTGGCTGTGCCTTTGCAAGTAAGGAAGGTATGTGAGTGTCACCAGGTATATTACTGTAACTAGTCTATTGATTTTTTTTCACTTGCCATTACTTCTAAGCAATAATGTGATTGTTTAATAGAATGTATGTGGAATTTCCTTGAGGAATTTTCAGATAGGCACAAAGACATTTTTGGGTGGTTTTTTTTTCAGTCGTGGGTAAAATAGATAATCATCGTTGAGACAATAAACATTGCATAATTTTGAAGGCAGTCATGGTGAGATAGGTCAAAAACTCCAGGTTCTTCCCAAATTAGCATGTTGCTTTTTGCTTTGCTGTAAAGCAGTTTCTTTACATGTAATTTTATGGTCACTCTGATGATGACCAATAGGTGTCAGTAGAGCTACATCCTGTAAACTAGCTGTTTAAAGGCATGCATTAAATACATTGAAAATCAGACTCTCATTTTCTCAGAGATTAATTTTGGGGTTTTTTTTCCCCAAACTTGTCTCTTTTACCCAACAGTTCCTTCTATATCCTGTCAGTTATGATGGTTATGTGCCAAAGAGAAAAAATACTACTTGTTCTCTATTCTGTGATTCTTCTTAGGTATTTTTGTTGCTGCAGTGTAGACAAATATATTGGACAGGTGGGAAAAAATTGGAATAAGTGCAACATTATAGATACTTTGCATGGCAGCCCTCAGAATTAGGCTGCCTGAAGTTCCCCGTAGCTTGAAAAGAAATGGATTATGTACATTGAGATAGTTAATGTTTACTCATGGCCATTCTAAAATGTTTTCACAGAAAAGGAATTTCAACTTCTGGTTAAAAGTTCAGTTTTCCCAGAACACCTTAACAGACTTCTAATGAAAGAAAAATAAAAATCAAAGAAACTCTGTTTTGTAACTTGTTGAGCTAAACTTAACTTGTTGAGTTAAATCTGATTTTGGTTTGTTTTCTTCATTCCTGTTTATTATGTAATCAACTGCCTTTTGGCCTTTACTTCTGCTACCTGCCTTCCCCTCACAGAATTATTACAAGAAAGAATTGCCATTTTCCACCCTCTCTTGTGGCTAATCAGAAGTGGACATAACTGCTATTGAGTTTGTTTCAAGAGAGGTGGTGAAGGAAGTCCTGCAAGAGGACACTTTCTTAATGTCCTAGCACCTCTGGGGTTGGGGGCTCCTTCCTGGAGGTCCCAGGTGCTGCATACAGCTCACTTACTGGCACATCCGTCCTCATGATGGGAAAAGAGGTCAGGTTCTGTGGCTGAGCATTTTTTTTTTTTCTTGTAGAGCATTTTAGTTCTTTGACGTTATTCTGTCAGATAGGTGAATCAACCCCCCTTTACTATTTTTAAACAGTTCAAAATGAAACCTTGCAATAAAGGCATGTTGCTTATTTTTAGTGTTTTAATAGAAACACTTGTGTTTGTTTTAGATGGGAAAGTCTATGATGCATATGTCCTGTATGCAAAAAGCAGTGGAGGCAGAAGCTTCTATCGTCTGGAAACCTTTGTTCGTAGAATACTCCCTGATGTTTTGGAACAACAGTGTGGATATAATCTCTTTATATTAGGAAGGGATGATTTACCAGGAGAAGGTATGGTTTAATTAGTAGAGTTAATAGGTTGTCTTTTGACACATTTTCAAGTTAGAAGATTATATATACAATGAAAAAAACACCTGTTTTTGGAAAATAAAGCAGTATTTGTTTATTTTTAGTGGATAATTTGTCCAGCAGACAATTTCTTTATTTTTAGGGTTTTTTTGGTTTCTTAAAAAAAAATTCCGTTCTGATGTTATGAGGGTCTGCACTTTCACTTTAGTGATGAACAAATGAGGATTCAGCAGCGTTAAAATATTGTTGAGGTTTCTTGAATGATATCGGCTCCTGGGGACTGAAGAAAACAATTTTTATCAGTAATTTCATGCAGCGGATCATGAATTATGAATGACAGTGTGGAGATCTTAAACCAATACCAGTCCTCTGAGCTAGCCACTGCTCATATATATGCAATTTTAAAATTAAGAAATATTTTACATCAGTTGTAAGGTTTTTATGCAAAATTTGATTGTTCCTTCATTACTTACAGCTGTGGTCAGTGTTGCTGATGAAACCCTTAAGGAAAGCAGAAGATTGATGATTATTTTGGGATCAGAAACATCTAGTTGCTGCCTGTTAGAAGACACCTCTGAACAACAGCTAGCTATGTATAATGCTCTCATCCGTGATGGGATTCAAGTGATTCTTATAGAAATAGATGAAATACACGACTACACAAGCATGCCGGAATCAATCAGATACATTAAGCAAAAACATGGAGCTATCCAATGGAAAGGGGACTTCTCAGAGAAATCTTATTCAGCAAATACAAGATTCTGGAAAAATGTGCGCTATCAAATGCCATCCAGGAAAATGGTATCTTGTTCAGAAGTGTATTTGTTGCCTCTAACTTTGAACAGTTCTTCAGCAAAGAGAAGTTAAGATGGCACTTACTAAAATAATACTGAGAAAGTAATTCTGAAATGTGGGGTTTTTTAACACAAATTATTTATATGACAAAGTAAATGTTTTCTTCAAGGAGTAAAAACTACTCATCTCTTCCTCAAATTACACCCTAGAAGAAAAACTCTGTGTAACTTTATTTCTCTTCTGGGTTTTATATAGTGACACAATTTGTTGTGTTCATCTCACACAGATATGAGAAGTAAACGCTGATGTTGGTAGACTATTAAATAGTCGTGGTCCACATAAGTGTAATATCCACTGAAGAAGCAGCTATGAAGTCCATTTTTTTTAAATTGAAACTGCAGTTGATAAATTAAAAATCTGTTTCTGTCATCAGCATTTTCCTAGTCATTCTATTCCTCTTCTTGTTGCCTCTCCGTGATTGTCTGACTTCCTCATTAATGCAAGAATCTGCACTGTGCAAGGTTTGGGGTCCCCTCCTGGGCAACAGGAAGAATAAGATAAGATAAGAAGCCTTATCCTTGCTTCTTGAAGGGGTTGGGGAAATACATGACATAGCAGGTATATTTAAAACTCCTCACAACACTAAATGTGTTTCATCTGAACAGTTAGTACCAAATGTGTTCAGCAAATGGAATGGAGTCTGTGGCTTTTAGACATTTGTTGAATAATTCTGTGATATCTGGTCTATGGGGTGTTTCTAAACTTCATCTCTTGAAATGGTCAGGAAACAGAAATTATTTCACATTTCTTGGAAATTGGAAGCTTTCTAGACTGTGCTGCTATTCTGGAAGCCAGATGTTCTCATTCTATGTCTCACCTGTGCTAACTACAAGCACAGAAATTCACTGAGAATCTATCAAAGGACTGTGCTTGGGCTGGGTATCCAGGAGAGTGACGAAAATGGCCAGTTCTGGAACATGACCAGGTGGTGATGGAAGGAAATAATATCTTGTCTACTTGTTAAGGAAAAAATTATTCATGGGGCTGTATCAACCTGCTTGGGAGTAGCTTGGTATTTCTGGACCCCAATCCATTGTTTTGTGTGCATTGCCATGAGAAAACGACATGCAGGTGGTCTGAAGTGGCAAGAGTTTTCGCTCTCCTGCCTTGAAGAGCATCATCTAAATGCAAGTGTGAATTCTGCTTACTTTTTGTGTTCTGAAACAAAGGCTTGAGACAAGGAAGAGGGTTTTAACATGTAAAATCAATCAAATGTGAGTTTTGTAAATTTCCTTTTGTATGCGAGGATTGTGTAAGATAAAATACTGTGCACAATACTGTTCTTTTATCTTAACCAAGTAACTGGCAGGAACCGGTAAGAACCAGTAAAACGTTAAAATACAAGCTAAGCAAGTGGATAAGGAAAGAGTTCCTCTGGAGGACAGACAAGTTAAGGGGACCAAGTACTGCAAAAAACCACCAGAGACCACCAGAGGACCACCGACTCATTTACAGCGCATGCATCAGGGACATTTGAGTATGTTAAACATTTCTCGGAAATGTAATGAATATGCTAACAATTGCAATGAATATGAATGTATGTGCTCTATATAATTCAGATGCTGGTGACACAAGGCACGCATGTTAGGAGGAGATATCCCCCATGTGTCTGGCGCTGTAATAAAGAAGTCTGCTTAATAACACTTTGATGTTATTAAGTTTGAATTTCTTAAATTTGAATTTCTTTGAATCAGTTCTTTCCTGAAGTATGTTCTTTCATTGTCTTTATTGCCAGGACAGTATCTGTCACTGAGTTCCTTTCAGCTCGTTTTCAGAAGTGTGTATGCTGTAGAATATACTCTTCATTGAGCTGTATTGATGGAAGAGAAAGCAAGGTCCAGGAGTGGAACGTATGTTTAAAGTGAAAGATTTGCAATAGCATTTCATGGTACCTTTTTCTTTGAGAAGGTCTAGCAGTACTCCTTATGAGCAGTGTGGTGTTCTCCTGGCTGCGGGATTCACAGCTGTGCAATTTTCCACAGCCTCCATTGACTAGAACTTCTGAGATGTTGCTATGAAAACTGAGAACAGGATGGATCATCCATTAAATGAGGTACTATTTTTCGAGTAGATGTTGAATCAGTCTTCTTTGGAAATGCTTAACGTTTAGGCTGGAACCTTTAAAAAATAAATTTAGGAACCTAGAGAGTTTATGTAATCATTATTATCAAATTTTACATTGTGTTTGGACTTGCTCAGAAATTGTTGAAAACTACGCTTTCTTTTAAAACGTTTTTTTTTCACTTGTGTTTGAGAACACTTATTTCCATGTAGAATGTGAGAAATAATAAAGAAAACATGTTGAAGCTGTGGTAGATTTTTTTAACTTCTTAATTTCATATGCTTTGAAATAAAGAAATATGCATGACACTAGGATTTTCAGTACTACAGATAAGTACATTAATTTGCATGGAGTTGTGTTGGTATTTTTGTTTCTTTGAATGCGCTGTTACGATTTCTGACCACTTTTTTCATAGTTCTTTTCAGAAGTTTGCTACAATATTCAGTCAAGCATTTTCCCACTAAATGAGACTCCTAAAGACTCTTAAGTGAAGACGGATGGTTGTAAGTCAGTATTTATCTACCTGATACTTTCTTTTAAACAACCACATTTAGTATGATTATTTAGGCATTTTAGTTTTCTTGTGTGAAAGTGAGTGTGGGAGAGAGGTTTCAATTATTGTGGTTAATTGTTAGCTAACTACTTGAATGTAGCACGACACCAAGTGGCTTATCCTTTTATTGTGGGCATTTATTTTGATGCTGAATTTTGCCTCTGTTTTCTCCCCTTGGGAACTTTTTTTTGCAAGTCACATAGGAAAACACACTATTTTTGTGGTACAATAAAAGAAATCCCATAGAGACAGGTGTGCTGATTGCTCTTTATTAAAAAAAAACAACTCCACAAATGATTAGTTGGCTGGAGGTCTGCTTCTGGAAACTTGGTAGCTTCAGAAGGAAAATGCAAATGCAATGTAATCCCTGAAAAAGTATTTGTTACTACAACGTAGTAGATATATTTCCCTTTATTGTCTATCTGTGCAGACAGAGGAAACAATCTGAATGGTATGTGGTGTAAGATACATTGAAAGCATTCTCCGCACCGTTTTTTATTTTTCAGCCATAACTGTATGGTATTTCTTCTGTTGGCTTGTTCCTGTCAATTTATTTGGCACTCCAGATTGCCCCTTCTTTCTGCATCTTTCCGTCCGTACTGTGAGGCTAGTTTTTTCTGGGAGACTTTCCTCCTTTCATAATTTGCCTCCCATATGCCACTGGCTTACCTTTATGGCAGCTAGTGCTCAGATATGGCATGTTTCATGTTTTAATGTACACATCTATGAGTGTATTAATTCATGGGTAGAGGCTTATGTGATAGGGAAGAGCATACGCTCTGAGCCCAAACCCGGAACAAGTTGTTACAATCTGCTGGAGTCTATGCAATGGCCCTAGACAGGACAGCCCTGACTGACTTTTTTTCCTTTTAATTTACCTCTGTATTGCATCCTAGAAAGTAGAAGAGCATAAAGGTGATTCACATTTCCCCTTTATCTCGATGGCTTGAGCTTCTGTTAGAGAGGGAAGCCCATTCTGCCTTTTGTTCCGAGGCTATGGTAGTTTTAACTACGGTTCCTCCTTCAATAGCTGCAGTTAACTTGAAGATGAAGCAGGCACAATACAGTTCATGTTCATAAAATCAGGGCTGGCACTCTTTTCCTAGAAATACTTAAGGATGTATTACATTGCAGAGCTTCAGAATACATGTAAGTAGAATAAGTGGCTAGCAGCTTTACTCCAGAGTACTCCAAGGTCTCTGGTTTAGTCATAGATGCTACAACATGAACACAGGAGCAATAAAATTTTCTCCTCTCTTCTCTACACTCACTATTCCCCTGCTGCCTACACTGGCAGCAGGAAAGTAAAGGCAAAGTACACACCTGACGTGCATGCTTGTTCTCTTTTAAGATGGGATAATATTAACCAGGACTTGGTGCACTTGCTGAGACAAACTGAACATTAGTCACTAAAAGTGAGATGGAAAGTAGTACTAACCACTTGTGTCCTCAACCTAGTCTAAGATTGTTTCCCATGTTGAAATCAATAGGAAAAAGGAGTCTGATGTCCGCTGGGCATCAGGGGGCACAGTTAAAAAGTACAGCCCATGTGTGACTTCCTCCAAGAGCACGTGGGTCACTGTGACATTAGAGCTGGAGTTAGAGCTCTGCTTGGCGATGACGGTGACTATCAGAGGAGTAGGTATTTCACTGTGAAGAAACATAGAAAGCTCACCAAGTCATTAAGGTGAATTTTTTGCTCCAGAAGGGATGGTCTTGAATTGCTGCTCCAGATCAGGTGACTTAGATGTGTAAATTATTCTTCTGGTTTGTTTTTGCCCCAACCACTTGCCCTAAATTTTTTTGAACACAGCGGTGGTTGTAGTAGAAGGGGAATTTTGAACACTGTCTCATTAGGTTTCCACCCTTCTCCTCTCCCCCCCCCCCCCCCCCCCCCCCCCCCCACCCCCCCCGCCCGCGTCCTACGCACGC
>NW_010552268.1:40796-43043 GCF_000687285.1 Phaethon lepturus | reverse complement strand
TTCCCTTATCTCACTAGTGATGTGCCTGAGGGGAGTTCTTCCTTTTCCTGCATTGACCATGGTAACACACCCCAGTGTTGCCTCATCTCTCCTCCAATCTCAAATGCTGATTTTGATCTTTTACACTTTCTTGCTCACTTTATATACTGTGAATATATACAAATTCCCTGAAAGATGGGAAGGGCCACGTTCACGTTCTTTTCGTTCTTCAAGTTTTCAAGTTCTTCACGTTCAAGATGCTTTTTCTGTCTTTGAGCACATTGTTCCTAACAGTCATACTGTTTGTTTGTTTATTTGTTTGTTTTCTCTTTTTCAAATATTCATAACTATTTCTCCTGTGCCATGGAAGTGGATGACTTAGACAAGCCATTGGATTTGGAAATAAATTTGTGCCGTCTACTCTTATTCTAGGAGCACACCCACATTGTTTCAACTAGATTTGTTTCTGGGTAAGGTGTGCCACAACCACATGATTTAAGTGGAGCATAGAAGAAGTGGCAGGACAAATGCATCTTTGTAGGAGTAATAAAGTTACAGATAGGTAAAGGAGGTTATAAATTCTCCCACTTGCGAAATGGTAAATAAGCAGGATATTTGGGAGTTTCAAAAATAAGATTAATCTGTCCCTTTAAAACAGAAAAAAAATTGGCAATTAACTCCCCTACATATTGCCTACAGGAACAAATAGTGAAAAAGCTAAAGAGCTGTCTTGACAGGGACACTCACAGTGGGAAAGAACTTGTGTGCCATATGTCCCCCTACCATCTGTGCACGCTCTCTTCTGGGTCGTGACATCTGGTTCTGCTTGATATCTGGCTCCGATTCCTGTATTTTTAGAGTAAAGGGACTTGATTCTCCTCAGAGACTGAAGACGATAGAACACATGCCGACTTCTGCAAGAAAAGCCAAGTGTTTCATAAAAATATGTCTCCTCAGCCTAGATCTGAATGGCTTTGTACATGTATGTGTTTAAATGAGCCGAGGATGTGCCAGCACCGTCTGCTGCTGCTTTTAAAAACCTGTGTATTTCGGCGTGTTTGACATTTGTGGAGGGTTGGGCCATATAGTTAGTTGGGTACCTCTACTGGGATTAGCATCCTGGAGGATAGTATGAGATGGTATTTCACAGGAAATAAAATGAGAATTCTTGTCCATATTGTAATGGGGCGTAAATAAAAGTGCATATTTTGGAAAAGAAAATATGCCATTTAAAAAAATACCTGTGTGACTTCCTTGGCAGCTAAATACCTGAGTAAGAGACTAATTGAAAAAAATCCATGTAATGCTTTAAAAGTGTTTAGCCAGTTTGACCTAGACCTGACAGCATTATAAAGTCTTTGTGGCCTGGCCTGGGGGAAAAGGGAGGAGGTGAGGAGGAATAAAGCCAGCAGCACCCTACATAATTACTGATTAAGATCACATGTAGCATTTTGAGCTACTTGTGGGACATGTGAAGCAGCAAAGTGCTGTTTTATCTTTGTATGTACCCCTGTCTAACCACAATGTACTTACTATGGGCATATTTCACTGCTCTTGGCTTTTCTCTTTGAAGATAACTCACATAAGCCTGATGATCTTCTTTTGATTTCCGGAGTGAGGCCACCTCCTGGATCACCATGTTCCTTTCACAAGACCCAGCATCGTGGAAATTCCCTTGCCTTAGATGCAGAGCAGATATTTTTCTTCCTCTAAAAACTCGTGGTTTGCTGTCAGCAAAGTCTTTTTCAAGCAGTGAGTACAGAGCACTTTTGAGTGGGAGGGGAGCAGAGATTTTGCAGACTGTAGGGATTTAGCTGTGGAAGCAGTTATTTTTGGCCTACGCTGAAAAACTGCACCTGTATTTCATAAGGCAGTGCAGGATGTACCCACCTGCAGGTGATCCTAAATGCCTTGGGGAGGAAAATCAGGCTTTTGACAGGCGATGAAGTTTGGTTACAGATGCTGTGAGTCTGCGTGTTTCTCCGGCTAGAGGCTTGTAAGGGCCGGAGGGAGACTTTCCAGCTGCAATAGCTCCATCTGACCTGTTCCTCGGGCCAACAGCTGCCTCACAGTCAAAGGACCCAGTTTACTTTATGAGGGCTGCTGGGAAGAAAGAGGAACAACAAACACTGGAGATGAGCACGAGAATGCTCTGCAGAGTCAGGCCAGCAGCTGACTGAGCCAGACTTTCTGTCTTCAACAGTGGTGAAAGGAGCTGCTGAATATCCGACTGATACCTCAACAGCTGCCGCAAGCTGCTGGGCTGGC
>NW_010552268.1:20273-40765 GCF_000687285.1 Phaethon lepturus | reverse complement strand
CCGGTGCGCCCGCCGCTCCCCCCCCCCCGCCACTGCCCAGCCTCGGTGCGCTCCAGCTTCTGGCAGCATGCTCTGCCGTCGTGGGAAAAGGTCAATGTTTCTGAGAGCTCAGGTGAGCATCCAAGCTGAAGCCACCCTTGCTCTGGTGCTGCACCTGCATGGATAGACTCCCAAGGGTGCCAGCTCCAGCTGCACCTCTCATTGCTGTCAGGTCAAGCCAGCTTGGCTCCTGTGCTGTGGCTGTGTCACTTCTGTGCTCCCACCGTCCCGTAGGCTGCTCACACGGTGTCTCACGTCTGATTCTGGGCCTGTCATCCTTAGCGCTTCCTCATGCACTCCCTCAAGGCCAAGGAATGGAGCCAACAGCAGGCAGGCCCCTAAAAAGAGCCTTTCCTGTACACCGGAGATCCCAGAGGAAGTCTCCCTCCTCTTGCATGATCTGGCCTCACCAAGCTGCAGCACTGGTTGTACAGACACCTTGTGCTGGCGGGCTAATGGGTTTTGTCCCCGCTAGCCGTTAGCTAGAACTACCCGGGGTGTTTTATTCTTGCAAGTTCCAGAACGCAGTGGTGGTTGAACAAAAGCAAGTGACATCATCATATAAGTGCCCCAGGAGAACCTCGGGGTGCGCTGGGCTCTCAGCGTGCTTTGGTCTCCCGTCTGCCTCTTTGCCTGTAAATGTCAGCAGGGAGCTGTGCACTTTTGCAGCTGCTGGGCCATGGCTAATTCTGACTACATGGATTTTATCTCCAGCAGCACTCAGGATGCGAAATTTGAGCTCCACTGAAACCCTGGGGTCAGGATAACACTCTCATGTTTGAACCCTGAAGTTTCTTTAGTATTTTGCTTTTTTTCCCCCCCTCTGTAGCAACAAACAAAAACCCATGTGAAACCTGCTGGGTTTTGTGTAGCTTGTTTGGCCTGTGTTGCTCCAGTATTTCATGTCATTTTACCACTGCCTGTAGCAATAGGTGTCAAATGAAGTTGTGTATTTACAGTGAGATGCTTTCATCCTGCTTACTCAGTATATATTTAGACTTGGGCAGGCTGTTGATTTTCTCTCTTGAGAGTGAAAAAGAGGGTTTTGTGCTTCTTGCAAAGTCTGTTGCTGTTGGTAGGAAAGAAAGTCCCAGAGGTGAAGTATCAGAACCCAAACACTGTTCTGTAAGCCTTGAAAACCCCACAGCATGGAGCTTATTTCTATTCAGATGTAATAATGCTGAGTTGGTCTGTTACTGCATTACACAATTAACCACATCCTCCCCCAGAAAAACAACAGCACTGTCTTTCCTTATTAAGGTGACTTTGGACCCTGGGAGGTATTAAAAGTGTCAACTTTTCTCTTGAAGAAAACAGCGTTCTTTGTTGGCTCTTGGTTAGCAAACACTCATGCAACATGAAGTTACCAGAGAAATGTCTGCAGGCATCATGCTGGTGCGGCCATCCGGTGCAGCGGGAGAGCAGGAGAGTTGTGACACTTTTTCGCAATTCTTCTGGCATGGTCTGACAGGTGCTTATTCCCTGTCCTGACTATGTTGGACTGTCCTGCCCCCTCTGTTTGCCCACACCTGCTCCAAGGCTGCCCTTTCTATTGTGCCAGCACAGCCGCCTCTCTGTGAAACCCACTCAAGAACCAGACCAGCTGAAAAATAGCTGTGTTTTTGTTGTTCCTCTCAGCCAGTTATTTCTTAGGCAGATCTGTTTTCTGAAGTGACTGCCATCTAGGAGCACAAAATATTTTTTTCTGGTACAGGAGAGGCAGGGAAGGCATGGGTGGATGATTAAGATGGTGTGAGAAGCACTGGTCCTAAAGCACAGCCTTGGTAGGGTTAAGCAGCTGTTTGATGGTCTGTGTTCTCGTGGCTATACTGTTTTCAGCACTCAAGTATGGTCCTTTGGAGCCTCCTCTTGTAGACTGCAGTACCATGCCAGGAACACACTGAGATAATGTCTCTCTTCTCTGGCCACTGTTTGGGTTTTTTAAGGACTTTTTCTATGCATTGCGTCTGATGGATGGAATGAAAAAGGTCATATCCCACAGTAAGCAGCATGGTCTGAGACACCAGCTTCTGATAAGGGGTATTTTCTGCAACCAGCACAACTTTTCTCATATTTTTACCCATTCCTTTATCAAGCTTCAGCACAATCTCAGTGCTGGCCATCCAGCACATTAAAGAGAAAAAGATGATAGATCTTCAGGAAAGAGATAGCAGCCCTGTGTAACTCGTTGACAGAGGACACGGCAGAAGTAGGAAGTCCACACAGGTTCCTTGGCAGACCAGATGTGGAAGAGAGATCCAACAGGAGGTGAATAAACATACAAAACTCAGGAAGTTCCCAGTGCTGAGAGCAATTCGAGGCTAGCAGAGTACTGAGGTGGAGTTATGATGTATGTTGGATGTGATCTTACTCTTTATTTTTCTTAATAGTCGTTACTACAGAAGAACTACTGAGCTAGATGGTCTGAACCAGTACAGCTATTGTAATTTTTCTATGACTTGATCTATAAAAGCCATGCAAGGATGGAGCTATTCCATCAAAGTTTGCTACCACTGCTGTTGACAAGCATTCTTTCACGTCTTTTTTTCATGTCATTTATTGATGGTTCCATAAATGACAAGTCTTGGGAGGAATCATCTTGTCTGAATTGTAGACTCTGAAATTCATCATTGTCTACTTCTTTTGTCTATCACTGCCTGTTTCTTTGTGTCAACAAAGTTTGTCATGATTGTCCATTACATTGCCTCAACAGGCTCCACAGTTGCTTTTTATCCTTCTGAGAATTTGTCATTTTGCTATGATTTCAGTAACCCCAACTAGCTGTTTGTTGGTTCAAGATCTGATATTTCCATTGTTTGTCGTGCTAAATTTATTCCTTGTCTTTTCAAGCTTTAATGGACCATCTGAAGGAACCCTGTTGGTGAAAACCACCTGGAAACATTTTGCTAGAACAGGTTCTACTTCTTTTGCCATCACTGTTCTATTGTCTTAGTCTTTGGAACATAAATATTTATTTTGTCTTGATGCAGATGATACTTTTACCGCTTCCTATTGGATATTACATTTTGACTGAAACTTCTGGGTGCTTCTTCCTTAGCATTAATTTACCCAGAATCTTCAGTCATAAGAAGTTAGCTCCTTCTTTCCAGACATTGTTTGACTCAAATGAGCAAAACAGAAAAAATAGGAGGTAGTAATAGTTGAGTACAAATGAGTACATTGACCTACAGTGAGTTCAGTTGACTTTGGCATATGTAAAGAATGAAAAAAAAAGGTACCTGGAACCTCACAGACTTTTCTGTTGGTATGCTGCGGGGAGGCGTGTGGACTAGACATAAATGCAGTTATAACAGTGTATTTGGAATTGAACTTCTCCTAGAGTCAATATGAGCCTCTGAATAGTTATGACAAATTGTTATGACACACAACCTCCTTAAATTCCACCTTTTTAGCTATTTAGTAGGTGGAATTGTCCGTAACAATGATGTGCAGATGTTATTTAATGGTAGGATTTCCATTCTAGGCTTTCTGCTCTCCAGCTCAAAAGAGCAATAACAACAAAAAGAAAAAGAAAAGGACAATGAGAATTACTCATTTCCACTTTAGCTGGAACATGGAAATATCTACTGGCAAATGGAACTTCCAGTAAGGAGTTAGAGGTGAAGCTGCTGGAAAAAGTTGTTACAGGTGGGAAGCTGATTGATTGATTGATTGACTGAAAGGAAACATAACTGAAAGGTATGCCCACCCCATACTGTCTCAGGGGTTTTCTTTGCACATGATCTCATTCCTCTTCATGGTGGCTAGAAGAGGTTATAGTAACATTTGTTACAATACTTAGCTGTGCATTTGAAAGTTTCTTCTTCTGAAATCTGCAGACCAGAGACGTGTCCCTGCTTTTCTTCATGCTGTTGAAGCGTGTGGTGTTATGCTGGGTTGATATGCTAATCTTCTGTTGTGATGAATATGTTGGAAAACATGCCACAATCTTGTTCAGTTTCTATTTCTTTTGCTAAGTGTATGTAGTTTCATCTAGTTTTAAAGTGTTTACAGAGAATTTTTTTTTATATAGATTTTCTTATCAGACACATCCTTGTATTGTAATTCAGTGTTTTCTGAAATTTCATAATAAACTACTCCAGAAAGACAACACAAACTGAATGGAATTTTTTAAATGAGAATAATAACTCAAGGACTTTAGTATCTCCCAGCTATTTTTCAAAGACTGTATAATGTAGCAATTGCTTTACAGATGTTTTCTTTATTGGCTTATCAGCCACAGAGTTGCTGTTCTGCTTATGACTAAACTGTCTTTCCAACTTTTGGCATATGAATTCATAGAAAAAGAGTTCTTTTGCTAGTGATGTGGAGAGAGATTAAACGGATTTTTCTGGTTTTATTTTGTACGATAGACTGCCATTTCTGCTGAACTCTTAAAATTCAAACTTTGTGGCTGCCCAAAGGTCAGATCTGACACCTGAGGTTTGGCTGGGGCAGAAAACCAACTTGACAAAACTTCATGCTGACTTTACAGTACCGATAAGCTTTGTGATAGCAGCTCTGTGGAAAGAGCTCTCCACACAAACACACTCATTCAGAAAACTGCTAGTTGTCTGAGAAAATTAGGATAAATTAATTTGCATGAATGTGGTATTGCTTCTGTGATATCCTGCAGAGCTAGAAATGTGAGTACCTATTGGCAATGTCTTTGCCCGAATTTAGACACACACCCCCCTCAAAGGGAAAAGGATGGTCTAATACGCCTATGTGCTTAGTGGCAGAAGGTGAAGACTTCAGAGGGAGCTCTACTCTCTAAATTGGCTGCTCTTGACCTTTGTTGTTGACTGTAGAGAGAACTAATAGGAAATGCTTGCTTCCACCCCCAGTCATGATGTAAGCTGGCTATCTGTCTTCTGAGAATAGCTGCTAACAGAGCAGAAACAGCTCTGATGATAGAAGAAATCTCAGTGCATGCTGCACCCCCGCTCACGTCTTTGTTCCCATACTAGCCTCATGGTTAGAACAGTCATCAGGAAACTGGTGGCCTCTCTTGTCCTGAAAGAGAACGTGCTCCTTCAACTCCTCCTAGGACACTTTCTGCTTCTGAGGTACCTGGGACAATTTGTACCTGGTAGTGTACCTTGTTGAAAGCAAATGTGAGGGAGCCCAACCTACTTAAGAGGAATCAGAGCCTCAGAATACAAATTTCTTACTAATGTCCATTTTCCACATGTCTGGTGTCAAATTCACTCTTTGCTGTTCTCTGACTTCCCCATGGTTTATAATCCCCAACACATAGCATCCCAGTTTCAGTGGGCAGGGTGAAGTGGTCTTTCTATGACGTAGAAGCCTCTAGAGACCTTAGAAGTTGGGTCTTCTGGTTTCTGGATAAGTGTTCTGACTGAAAGTCTTGTCTGAGCATGGTGGATTGTTCTGTCTGAGTTGTAAATGATTTTATGCCGGAGAGAAATCCTTGTCCTTTCCCGAGGATGGGGTTCTGAGCGCATGGAGTCCCTGTCTTAAGCATAGAAGAGACCTTGAATGAGTTCAGGCAGTGCTGGACATCAGAGGTATGGGATTTTTGCCTGAGGTGTGGGTCAGTCCTATTTTCTAAATCCAAATTCAGGCAATATTTAGCTGGAGCCTGAATGATTGACAATTTGTGGACATGTCTATGTTGTCTGGGCTCGAATGGCCTTTGGGAACAGTAAACTGACTCTATAATGCACCAAAGTAACCCTTCTCCTGGGTAATGGAAATGAATACCAGGAATGAAGTCTCCTGCTAGTCTGCAAGTTCTTTAAAGTAAGAAAATAGCAAATCTTATTAGTGTCTGGATGTGCAATGTCTGACCCAGTCACCTCCTTGTGACCCAGCTGTCCTATCGCATCCACAGTGGTGTGGGCACATCTGCACTGAGGCTGCCGAGGCAATATGGAGTTGGCCAGGGAGCATCCTTGGCTCAGTGGCCTAGCCTATGATTAGTGTGTTACCTAGTGTGTGCGTATGTAATGTCATCTGAGGACGTCAGACAATTCATTTAAGACACAAGAGGCTCAAGATAGTTGTTGAGCTGATCAGTAATCTGGACACAGGCTGTAGCACTCGCTCACATACAGTTATCTGAATGAACCATGCAGGGTGGCTGGCAGGTGCTTGGGAGTCCAGTACGCAGTGCATGATGACTGTGAAATTGAAGAGTACATGAGGGCTTACATGCCATGATTTGCAGTCTTTGCAGGACAGATATTCACTGAACTCATGTGCTTTTTACATATTTTTTTTTTTTTATTACTTCTGGTTTAGGGATGTTTATGCACCCTGACAGTTACCAACGTGTCCACATTACGTAATAAAATGAAGCATCCTTGAATTTTCCTTCTTTTAGGCCTACTTGTTTCAATTGCTCCTTTGTAAAAATAAAAGAGGTGGAATATGGTTTATCTTTGACACCAAGGCATAATTTCCCGGGAAATGGAGGGGCCCAGAAGTGCCCAAGAGAGCTGGTTTTGTATGCATGGTTTTTTTCCCCCCAATTCCCCACTTTAGTGCATATGCAGTCTGCAGTTGATGTGGTGGCCCTGTCAAGCTGTGTAATGTGTCTGCAGTCTAGACCTTACCTCTGTGAAGCAATGTTTGCTTCATATATCACTGGCAATTTGAACACAGGGTAGGTTTAATTTCCTATTACACTTGCATAGTGCTGAGTGACCGGTTAAGAACAAAAAAAGGTGGAGTGATGATCAGTGAGGCAATGCCTATAATGGAAGAACAGGGCTCCAGAACTGTAGCTCATGTGCTGCTGAGCAGGATGCCCATGGGTCCCCATACCTAGCACAGGTGAGTGAATCAGGTGAGGTTTCAACAGAGCTCAGTGCTTAAGTGGCTAGTAAGAGACACCAAAGAGGAAACTGTGCCAGAAAGTCGATTTCGCAAAAGGGCTTTGACACTTCAGTGAAACTGGGATTTGGAACAGGAAACAATCTCTTGGCATAAAATAATAGGTTTCTTTTCTTTGCTTAGAAATGCAAAAACTTGCCACCTTACGTTTATTCTCAGTCCTCAAAATCCATCAGTATCACTGTCTTCTCTCTGGAGGAACATTTTCCCATATGTCTACATTTCTCTCTATTTCTAAGCCACAGAGAATGGAAATTTTTCATTGTGAGCTTCTTTTTTTTTCAGCAGGTTTTCTGCTCCAAAACAAGAACAAAGGGGAGGAAAGAATGAGCCTTTTCAAAAAGCACAACTTGAGAACTTATGGGAACAGGTCTCCAGGCTCAGCAGGACTTCCTGGTTTCAGGGAAGGAATTTTGCTCTTTTGGCTCTTAGCAGAATTATTAATCAGTATCTGTGAGATGAAATGAAATAACTGACAAAAAAAGTAAAGGAATTAAAACTCAAATAAGAGTTACCTCCACTTTTGTGTTTCTTCCATTTCCCTATTTATGTAAGGAAATAAGAACTGTCATACCAGCTTGCACAACCTCCTCCATCCCCAGGTTTTTATCCTGTTGCTAACCAAGAGCACAAGCGATCAAAAACAGGCAAAGAGGAGGATTATGAACCCTGCCAGTGTCAATCATGTGGGATGAACATCCTCAGTTTTATGTAGCTTCTCCAACAGCATTGTAAGTGGTCATGAATGTATCTCTCCTTGCTAAATTCAAGTCATGCCTTTTGAACCCATTTGTGCATCTACTTTTGACAACTTCATGCGGCAATTAGCTTCCATTTTTATGTGAAAGAGTACTGTTCTCTGCTTTAACCATGCACCTGATAATTTCCCTATATCTTTTATCATAAGAGGTACTGAAAAATCATTCCCTGTGTAATTTTTCCTAGTACTAAAAGTCCTTCCTTTTCTCAGCTGGAGAGTGCAGGTCAATTCGGTTTATCCTTGTAGGAAAGGTCTCTGATACCCTTACTTCTCTTTTCAGTAACTTTTTTCATGTTGTTATATCCTTTTGGTCATTTGTGACCAGAATTACAACCAGTGGTCAAGATTAGAATAGGTTGCATCAGTATAATAACATTTCCTGTTTTGTTCTCTGTTTCTTGCTAATAACTTCTGACAATCTGTTTGCCCTCTTGGCAGCTGCTGAACAACAGGCTGTTTTCAGAGAAAATCCAAAATGACCCCAAGATGTCCTTCCCAGATAGTGAAAGCTGGTCACTTTCTATGTGTTTATAAGATTATGTCTCCAAAACTAGTGCTTTGTGTAGATCAATGTCTAACAATATTGAACCAAATAAAGCTAGAGGACACCGGATTCACTGGCATTTCCCATGAAAATTTATCCACCGTCCAAAAGCAATCATTCTGCTACAGAAGTGACTGACAGAGTGGCCTTTGCATTTCAATTCGTTTCACACAATCTATGAAACTTCCAACATTTGGATCCTGTCCTAGAGCCTCAGTCCCGGACTGGTGTGTCTGGGAGCCAGAGGTAGTTAATATGGTGTTGGGCTCTGGCGTGTAAGAGAGAGACGAACCTACTCATGTCATACAATGCAGAACATGCTCTTCAACTGCTAATGTGGGAGGTCTTGGGCAAGTTTGATTCTGCAGGCTGTTAGCTGTAGAGCAAGAGTCTAGGAATGATCTGGCCTGTGGTCACAGACTCTGAGAGCAATCAGGCAGGACTGCTTGAAACCTATAGCTCTTGAAGGCACTGAAGTCCTCAGAAGCCGCTAGGGGACCATGCCATCTCTGGTGTTGGCCATGGAAATGAGGTGGAGCAGAGATGTTTCTAACTGAACACTTTTGGATAAAAAAACAGACACGGACTGACTTCCATTTCCAGCTGAGTCTGCTGAAGACTCGTTTTTTTAGTGTAGGCATTGATTAGCTGTGAGTCAACCTCCTCACAGGGGCTCTGGGGGAGCTCATGCTCAACTGCCTCAGGGAGCTACCTCCTAGAAGTCATCCATGGACCCAATGTCCAAAGAATAAGTGGCTTTGAAAAATGTTTTCCCAGTGTGAAGAGATTACACCATTCAGCACTGAATTCCTTTGTGGTAGTGGATTGCCTGTATTATACTGCCCACATCCTACAAGGAAAGCAGATGGGGCATGGCTTCTCCTGTGTCTTCCCAGCAACTGCTGCTTCTTATTGGCACCTGGCAGGCCAAATTGGTGTACACAAATACCTCTCAAATCTGTGAAATAGCCCTGGTGAAGACCTGCCTGGGATTGCAATAGGCTATTGTTACATACTGGTTGTTTTCCATGTAGAATGCTATGGAAATGAGGAGTTTGTCCTAGGGGACAGTTGAAAGGTGAGCAATCGATACACCAAGACTGTGCTGTGCAGGAGAGGCAGGCATTGTGACCACAGATGAGAGAAAATAGCTCATTTTAGATTGATGGGAAAAGAAGCTTCGTTCCTTGAACAGCTCATCTCCCAAGAAAACTTGCAGGAAGTCATGTGGAGAGCTGCAAGAAGGTTTCCATAAACAGAGCGGTTTTGGTTAGTGAGGGGAGAGAAAAAAGGTTGTGTTGAGTTTTTATTTTCATGGTTAAAGAAACAAGTCTAAATCCTCAGGTGGTAAATGCTGGAAGAAACTCTGCTTGCCATTTGGTGTCTTTACAACCTACAGAGATGGGCAACAGTCTATATTCCCAAAATTTCTTGCAGCTGGCCAGACTGGGTACATACGTTTCTACAATAAACCACCCAATTGTTGATATACTCTCTCCTATCTTCCATGTAACTAGGTGTTGGGAACCAGGGCAAGATAAGATTTTCATGCTCATAAGTGCTCCCTGCTTTGAAAGGTGCTCTAATGTCTAAGGATTAGGCGCTCTAAGGATTTCTGAACTCTAGCAGGGGACTCCTTGGGGTCTGGACAACTGGCTGCTTCAACTACAGAAAATCTAATAAAAATGTTGATTTTTTATTCTAGGAAAAAGAAGTTGTGTAACATTTCCTTTTCACAGGAAAATCCCAGAAGTTCTAGTGTTCATGAGAAGCCTTGTTTTTCTTTCCAAAATACTGTAAACTTTCAGGGAATGCAAACTCCATGTTGCGGCCAGATCTGGTGGTAAATACAATGAGATAATTATCACAAAAAATGTTCTTCTAAAAATCCAGTCCATAACCTATAGACAAAACAATACATTTTCTTGAATAGTGATATTATAAAAAACAAAAATAATTTTTACAACTAAAGCTCTGCTCCTGCATGCTGTCAGTATGTCGTGACCCTCTTCGACCGGTAACTTCCAGTAATTCATCTACATTAAGGAACAAACAAGACTATTTAGTAAGAAGTCATTATAAACAATATCCTTTGTCAACAAATTATCTTCAATGACTTTCTGACGAATCCCGATTTGTTTTAGTTGTGTAAATTAATAAGAACTGTATCTTTCGCATCTGAGTTATGCTTTCCAGAATGCCATGTATTTGTAGAAGTTTCTTCCTAAGAAATCATGTAGAAAAAACTCCTTATTCTCAGGGATGAGGTCAGATATGAACAAAAATGATGTGCTGAATAATCTTCTGTGTGCGCAGTAATGGGCAATAGGGCGGGTGCTGCACAGGAGGCGGTTAGCTTCCCATGCGCTCCAAGGGGAGGGTTGGCTGTAAGGGCCTGGGACTTCCAGAATGAGCTATGCTGTTGCACCAGGCAATGACCTCTTGGATCTAATAGTCTTTGACTTGAAATGTGGAAGACTTCACTTAGGCACATCTTGACTGTGCCCTGAAGTTATTTGGACACAGGAAGGCTGGTTTATTCAGCTTTTCTTTTGTGGATAAACTTTGGATACATTTCTTGCCCAAAGATACTTGCCTGCTCAGACTCACGCTCATAACTCTGGCATCCAAGGACAGGGCTACCTCTGGGAATGGGAGATCCTGGAGACCCAGCGGAGTATATTTATTTTATAAATATTATTTATATTGTTTATAAGAGCAGCAGATGTACTGCACTGATCCTCTCTCTGGTGGGCTTTGTGGCCTCCCCACAGGGATCCCTCCAGCAGTGCAGTGACATTCAGAACAGCTGCTGTTATTTTCATGTTTGTTGGCTGTATCCAGCCTCTGTGGGATGGTGCCGCAGCTGCTTTCCTTTTGGGGCAAGGCATGGAGCAGAGAAATGGAGAACTTCTTTAGAAAGGGGATCTGGATTTAAGATGCAAAGGCTTTGGTCATGCTATTAAGACTTTTGTTGGAATATCATCCTTGGCCTGACAAGCATAACTATCATTGGTAACATCTTTTATAAACTGCCGGTGATCAAATAATTCCCCAAGTAACATGTCAATGTGCAACCCAAAGGCAACCACACACCAGCCACATTAAAAAAGGCAGATATAATTCTTCTTACTTCAGCTAATTGCTTCCTTCAAGATATACTCACCTCTATTTTGCATCCTCTGAACTTTAATATGCTATCTGGCATTCCCCTGCTCCAGCGTGGGGTCCCTCCCATGGGAGACAGTCTTTCATGAACTTCTCAAATGTGAAGCCACCTCTGCAGTGCCCGTTCCCCCACAAACTTTGCCACATAAACCAAATACACTCTGCTGTCCCACATACCCACCAGCAGTGTCTTCTTGGGATAACTGTCTCAAACTTCTCAATGAAAGGAACCAGCAGTGCTATTTGGGGACGAGCTCATTCATCTTTATCCAATGTGGGTGGTCATAGGACTGCATGATTAATGATAAAGATGAGGGGCAACTCTTACCTTGAGGGAAGAGGAGTCCATCCTCATCAGAATATTACAACCCTTGAAAAATCTTTCAAATTTCCTTTTTGCACAAAGTATAAGGTGCCTATGCTAGCTGCAAGTAAGGCACCACAACACAGAGGAACAGGAATGACACTGCAGTCAGTAGGGAGGGTCCCCACCAGCTAAAAAACACCAGACCTACCATGGGTATGGATATACCCAACGAGAGCTTCCCCTGCCATCCGACCATTTGCTAACTCTACCAGTGCTCCCTAGGTTGGCCTCAACGAATGTAGATAGTGAAACCTTCCCTGGCAGGGTCACTTCTGTCCAGGTGTCCCCTAGTGTGTGTAATGATAGTCTGCAAGCAGGGTGCAAAAAAGGTACACTGCAATTATTTCCTGGCTAACAGAGGTAGGTATTAGACAGCCAGGACTAATACGCTGCTAGACTAAGCACTGTTTCTTGGGGCACAGTGAACCCTGATGTTGCAGAGTTGCTGTTTTTTCCTGCCTCTGCTTTTTATCTCAGGATTTTATCTTTTTTTGTGTCATCATTTTTCTGCTTGAATGCTTGAACTCCTAACCCTAATGATCTCAATAATTTCATTCTACCTGGATTTTCACTTTTTATATCTAGCATGGGTTTAACTTGCATACTTTTCACAGCTTAGGAGTAATTTTGTCAGCACAACTGAGTTAATTTCATACAGCCATGCTGCACCAAAACCAGCCATTGAATCACAGACAGCTGAGTCACTGTGCCTGGTGCTGGTACGGACCTGTGGGGCCAACTACAGCATCTTGATATCAATACCAGATTTTTCTTTAAGGTCTAACACCTAGTGACAGTGGCAGCTCCACTAAGTTGCCGACAAACTCTTCCAGTGCTTCACTACCTTTCCTGTTAAAAGGTTTTTCCTGCTGGCTTGCCTAACTATTCCCTGCTTCAGTTTAAGCCCATTACTTCTTGACCTCTTTGCTTGGAGAACAGATAATTCTCTTGCTTGTTGAAGTGCTATGCATCCAGGCTGCCAAGGGAGCAGGATGCATCTAACTCCTCAAAGAAATTTCCGTAAGCACATTTTTCCATATACTTATCAGACAGGAATATTTTTCGAAGCTGGGCCAAAAGTTACAAAGCATTAAACATTGATTGTAGTTTTTTATGAGAGCTGCTGAAAGGCTTTCACTCAGATGGCAACTATGCCCTTTAGCCAGGACCTCAGTTTCCCACCTGCATCATGATCTGGGAACAACCTGGGCATGGGGAATGGACTATGGGATGAAGGGCTCTTCTGAGGTATGGAGCAACGCAGTGAGGGTCTGTCATCTAAGTTTCAGTGGACTTGATGATAGAAGAACTTATTCTGTATCCAGGCAATGGAAGTTAGCTTGACCTGAATGTATTTAACCTTTCCCTAGAGTAACCTGACATGTCATGGTAGGGGACGCTGAATCTACCACTGAATGCAGGTGGGTACTCCAGACTTTTTGCCAGATTCTCTAGTGTCAGGACATGAGGAAGGCTTTTGCGAGCTTTGTGAGCTTTTCAAGGTCATGATCTGAGCAGACCCTGAACAGTTGACCAAAGCATTGTGAGATTTCATTGTTGCAGGTGGATTTTTTTAGCTCTTTTGCATTTTCTGTGTCATATGGAAAGTGCAACCCCTAGACTACTTCAATGGAAATGTTATACCAAGAACTGGTTAAAGCATGCGTATGACACCGGTAAGATTTTTGCATACTGCTGTATAATTGCTACGTCTTTGTTTATTGATGTGGAGTTGCTGCATGCTGACAGCAGAGTCCCAGGAACACTGGAAGTTATAAATGGTATTCATAACTCTGCCAGGGAGAAATAAGGGTTTAAATGACCATAGCATAAAATCTTCTTGTTTGGTTAAAGAAAGAATGAACAGTTGATTCTGAAAATGTCTTCAGGGGTTATTCTGCTAAGATGTACAAAGTTGATTTGTCCTCTGGAATTCGGCTGATTTGATACTGAAATTACCCCTTTAGGCTGGCTGCTGCACAAGAAGGGGATGGTTTGGGATCTTTGGTCTGATGGGTCCAGGTTTAGTGCTAATGCTTGCAAGGCTGCTCAGCAGTCTTGAACAGTGCTCCCTAAAAATGTCTTTCAGGCATTCCGTGGCCCGCACAGCTTCCTGAATACCTGATCTTGTGGGTCACCGCTGCGGTGACTTCTCCCTCTCCCTCTTGCAGTCCTGGAGTTGCTTCTGGATTTCCTGTGGAACTGCTCTGCCGCTCCAGCCTTTTTTCCCCTCAGAGACTTAATTTAGCTGCTGATGTAGCAGCCTTTTTTAACAGCTTAGCTTCAGTGAAGCAGTTTCCTTCACTAAAAACTGTTTCTGGTGCTGCAGGGACTTCCAGAGCTGTCCTCTGGGAGATGCTGCCTGACTAGACCAGGCAAAGCCGTCACTTTTTTCAAATAAAATCTGTTTCAAAGCACCCTCTGCCAACTGAGCGTCCCTTCTTTGCTCTCCCCAGGCGTGTGAGAAAGCCAATAAGCAGCCAGCAGATTTACTGCAGTATAGTCATGCTGAAATGGAATGGTTTGTGATTAATGGAAAAACTATGCTATTGATAAACGATATCTGATTAACTGGAACTATGAGATGTCATCTCTGATAGGTACCTGAGGTCACTACAGTAATTTGCATGTTCTGCTCTGTTCAGTGGGAGGTGTCTCAAAGTGAAGCTGCATATCTTGCTCCTACAGATATGAATTGCACAAGCCAGTTATAAGGGGTTCCCAGTAATATCTGGTACAAGCTACAGCAGAGAAATCAGTGCGAAGGACCCAGCCACACAGAGCAAGCCACTTCTCTACTTTCTGAATTTTCCAGATGGTAGGTTGAATTTTTATACTATCATTTAATCAAAAATAACTGATGCTGCTGGAAATAGCATGAAGTATTTTATAAGAAAGTTTATTTCAGTTCACTTATGTGCTTCTTTATCTCAAAAGAAATTATTAGATTAAAATAGTGGATACACTTATGTGATAGACGAATAATTTTAGGACCAACATAAAGATTTACCTTATAATGAAGTGTATTTAGAAATGGGTTTGCTCTCAGTTTTCTGGCAGATGTTCTTACCAAGTATTCACAGACACAGAAAATACTTACTGCGCAATGGATTTTTCAGAGTTTAGTTTATTTATGTACTTTTTCGCTTCAAAATGTTTTGTAAGAATCATTTGTATATCAATTCCAGCATTTCTGTACTTTAATATTGAAATTCCTAAATTTTACACTTACAGCTGTAACTAATGTAGGTGTTAACTATTGAGAGTGCTAGTTCAGTGTCACTGTGGCTATCTTAATAGCCCATTTTCATTCAGAAGGGGTGTTCGCATTTGATAAAAGAATGAAAATAACTTTCAAAACATTAATGAACGAATTCTATATCTTAGTAAACAAATCTCACACAACTGCTATTTCATGGTATGTTTATGTTGTAAAGTCTATTAAGCTTTTTGAAGTAGAAATTGCAATAACTTTTCCAAGTTTTGCTAGTATGCAAGGTACGGTAGTTTTATAATGCTTGTTCACTTACATAAACAATAATATAAACATGTTGTTGCCAAATACAATTTTGGAAAAAAGATGACAAATACATTATTAACACAGTTTCCTTTGGAGGAGCAAGGAGTTAAGCCCTATAGAGTACTGCTTCTGCAACGTAAGTAAGGGTTCACAGTTCTTTCATTTTCCTTTGATACTGGATCATGAGGGGCTAGGTAGCTATCCCGGATATCTGTATTTGGATCTAGTGCTTTTTTGGCATCATACTGAAGTTTTCCTTCACAGAACTTAGAATTAAGCTCATAAATACAGTTATTGTGAGCTACAGGAAGAGAGAGATTTATGGAAAGTGTCTCCTTATCTTTTTTCCCCTGAATATTAACAATCTAAATTTACGCTATACTGATGACCCAAAAATCTGTTGCGCATGTTTTACTTCAGACAAATGTAATAAATAAATTATAAAAAAATCTGCAAAAGCAGAGAGAAAACTTGTAACTATCTCCAGAAATTATGGCCTTTGTCTCTCAGTGCTTCAAGCTACAGGAACGTCTTCCTTTTGATTGTGGGATGCAAGGTTTCTTAGTGCCTTTGTCTTGTGCCTCATAATACCTTTTTTATTTGACCTAAGTATCATGGATGTGTGGATGCTTTCATTTTGCTTTGCACAGAGTAATGCCACAAGCTGTAAGGCACTTGCAGTGAACCGGTCCTTCTCTTGCTGTTTGCTGTCTACAGCTGCAACCTCTGCCTCAGTTTTTATTGAGGTAATTTGGCAGTTTGCTGCTGAGTTTGGAAAACACATTGTTCTTTTAATTACCTGAGCTCTTTGTATTTTCAGGAACATTCCTCTTTAATTAGAGCCCCATATATTGCACGTATTCGCACACACAAACCCCAAACTCTACTTAAACTGCCAGCAATACACGGCAACTTAAAAATGAGGGGAAAATCAATAAAGCAATCATCAAAGTTAGGCAGGGAGAATCATCCTTTCAGCACAATTATTTGCATTGTTTTGGTGCAGGCTGGTAGCCCAATATGTGTAAGTTCTCTTGAAGACATATGTTTTCAAGAAACAGAAGGCTAAATACAACAACTGACAAGTACGATGGTAGGAAAATACAAATTTCTTACTCCTGGATCATTCTGGCACTTGTTAGAAGATTTAGTGAGGGCAAGTAATTGTCTTTCTCCATTTCTGGACAAAGGTGTATCTCAAAAATGGAGAAGGCACGGCTCCTTGCAACTTTTTATTAGTCACCAGCCTTCACTTTCTAGGGCTGCAGTAGCACTGACAATAAGGGACTCACCAGTATCTCCAGTAGTGGTATCAGTTGTAGCCAAATACAAAACAGACACACATAGATAAAATATCAAATGAGAAAGAACCTCATTTCAGACAGTCTTCAAATCTAGTCTGTGAAACTCCTTTTCCTTAAGAATCCATCACTTCACTTTTTGTCTTCATGCTGAAGTATCTGCTTGCTTAAACAAAATAGCTCTAAAAAGTAGTAGGACAGTTAATACAGCTGCTGGTGCACCTCAGTGGGGGCAAATACATTCGTGGAACAGAACTGAACACTTGGAAGGAAAAGGTTCCCAGCAGAGAAGGAACATTCTGAATATTTTTTAATGTCCATTTAACGACTCAAATAAGCTAACGGCATTACATTTTCTTTGTTATTCAGCTTAGAGTTCTTCACTTAGCTGATTCTTAGGGTCTGTTTGGAGACTTCACTGCAGAATCTCAGTTGATATAGATGTATCCAATCTCAGCTGTATGAACTAGCCCTGCTGCAGCTAGTGTTTTGCATGGCATGTTTGCTTATGTGTATACCCATACATGTATTTTGCATGCTGTAGGCATTCAGCATCTGATGGCACAGTGCTCTGGAAGGCTGCAGAGGGATTCACCTTCCCTTGCTGCACTGCTAGTTCTGACTACGTACATACTCTGCTGCAGTCCCAGATGTGTCAGTAAGTCCCTCTCCGGAACAAGCGAGCCATTCCAAATGTATGTGGGTAACAAATAGTTTAAAGTCAGCTTGCAGAACTGGCCGTCTGGCTGGACAGAAGGACATTTTAGGAAGAAAAGGTCTCTGCGTAAGCTAATGCTACATAGCAAAGTCACAAATATCTGGAGATGGTGAATTATTGGGAATGCTCAATAATGGCTCTGTGAACTGCCAAGTGAAAAAAGTAATTTCTGTGAGAAAAAACCAAGTGAGACATAGGCTAATCAAAGCTGATTTGAACCAATAAGTTTAGATACAGTAACAGGTAGTGAAAGAGAGTTAACTAGAGCGGAAATCAGTGTAGAGAATGAAGTGGTGTTTTAGAGCAGATCTGTATTAATCACAGAATCACAGAATCACTAAGGTTGGAAAAGACCTTTAAAATCAAGTCCAACCGTCAACTCAACGTCACCATGCCCACTAAGCCATGTCCCGAAGTGCCACATCTACACAAGACAACGTAACAAAGTCAAGGAAAATCAGTTCTCAGAAATATTAGAGCTAGATGGCAATGTTTCAGTTTTACCTAGAGAGACAGGAATGGAATGGGTAGATACCTCATGGATTGTGGAAATGAGGTGCTCACTGCAGTATGCCAAAGAAACTTTCACCACTTGCTCCTGATGTGCTGTTCAGGAGACTGAGACACCCTGTATCTATCAAATGTTGCTCATATCAGCTGAATAGTGAACTGGTTTCCAAACATGTGCAGGGCTTTTACACCTCCCTTTTCTTTCTCAGGAGAACACGAAGCCATGAGTCCCCATATAGTTTTTCAGCTGTGATCGAAGTAGACCTTAGCTGATGAATGAAGTCCACAGAGTTGCTGGCAATTACAAATCTGGTTAGGTCCTGAATTGGATCCAGGCCTCTAATAATCAGGATACGTAAAACTCAGCTCCCCATTCCCACCTGCCAATCTAGTTTGCTCTCTGGTAATGTCAGAAATAAGTCCTAGGAACAAGACTTCTGCTCTAAAGGATGAACAAAGACAAATGCTTTGCTGTGTTGATGCTGTGAATCTTGTTGTGTGGTGTTTTGCCCTGAATCTTTCTTCCCTGGGGGCCTACCCTGTCCCAGGTCACTCCTGAACCCTCTTTTGGGCCAGCTCATTCATTTCTTCCAGGGCAAAACTCCTGATGTTTGTTGTGCTGAAAAGTACCTTCTAAAAATCTACGAACCTGGCCTAAGATTTCCTTAAAATTAAAGTAGTCAACAGACTGCATGCACTTGTAGGTAGTGCTTTTCTCCAGCTCTAATGGAAGCGAGCAGCTCCGCACGCACATCGTTTCTCGGAGCGCCCGGCTGGTCACTCGCTTCCCGTAAGAGGCATGGCACCAGCTGTGCTGTGACATTAATGCTGGGACGCTGTTTCTTTGGTCTAAACCTCATCTTTTCTGTGATTTGTGAGTATTCCTGCAAAATACCTACACTGAAATTCTCATGCCTTTCTCTTCCAACACTAAGTTTTGTTATTGTTTTTAAGAGTTTAAGAATAAGCCTCTGCATGTTATTAAACCTTCTAAAAGAAGAAACTTTCCATACCAACACAAAGCCAATAACATTTCTGAAAGCTCAAAATTGAGTTTGTTCTGAATTTCAGACTTGGCATAAACATAGGTCTTGATAAGGTCTGTCAATGTTTGTTTAGTCTGGAAATCTTTGGCACTGAAATAAAAATTCCTTGCAGTAAATGTGACGACAGTACTTACCCTGCCTGTGCATTTCTTGGCTATTTTTCACTCCTCTTCTTTTGCTCCCTATCTGCAAGATAAATTATAATTTGTTTCTAACTTGGTTTCTCTTGAAAACTCACCTTCTATCTGTAGTACCACGGGACTGCTTCTTCCTCGTACATGACAGTAGAACCCACCGTTCTGTGATCTGCAGTGAAGGACAGCATTCAAGCAAAGGCTTTATTAACGGTAAGTAGGATGCTTACAGCTGTGTAGTGTAGCTGGACTGCATGTCTGCTGTCTCCTGAGATACTCCTAGGTTAGGTCAACACTACTGTCCATGGACAAATAGCCAGTTTCTTCAATAAAGACGTTAGCAGGAGAGTGCCTGAGCCACACCGCGAGGTGTGCATTACAGCAGGTGTGTATAAATTAGAGACAAATGAAGACATCAGGGAGGCACGAGATCTGCCCTACTGCTGTTATATAAGTGCAACGTATGTTCCTTAACCCACTTTTCCTGTCCATTTCTTCATTTCCCCTTCAGGTTAGCACTGCTGATGGCACTCACCTGGTTTTGTTCTTACCGCTAAATACTTCCCTAGAGAAGCTGTCACTGAAGATACCTCCACTTCCACAGAAAGCCAAAACAGTGTTGTGCACCTAAACAATTTATTGGATGTAAGCTTAATTCAAAACCAGGGTATATATTTTTAAATCCAGGATCTATCTTTTTCTAAATTGAGGTATGATTTTTCCACACTTGACTATGAAGAGAATGCCAATGTACATTTAGCTTCCTCAAAAAAAAAAAAAAAAAAAAAAGCAACCAAACAAGAAGAGGCTTCTGTCTGAGGCCCACCACAGCAGAGTAATTCCCCCAGCCACAGTAAACTAAGTCATAACAGTAGTTTCAATGGAAGATCAATTATTGCATTGATTACAGAGGAAAGAGCGTGATCTCAAAGCTGCAAAACCTCTACTACACACACACATGCTCTCTGTACAGAAAAGCTCACAAGATACAGTTTATCACTGCATGATATCGTTTTCTCTTAGTAGATGTACATCAGTACCATGGCAATAGCATAACTGATGCAGTCAGAGTATATTCTGAGATATCAATGTTTTCCTTTTTGATTTAGAAATATGATGGGGTATGTACATCTGATCTTCCTATCTACCTTCCTCTCGGTTTCCATGACATCCGAAACATGTAAGTCGCGTTTTAAAAATACTTTCTGATGAGGTTTTTTCTGTAGAAATGTGTAGGCTGTTCCCAAATTGGTAATTTTTTAAAACATAAAATTAGCTAGTTTACCTCAAGCCACAAATCACAGCTTAAAATCTAGCTTCGTGTGTTTTCTCTGTATATTAGAATATAGCACCGAGTACTGTCCATTTCTGTGACATTAAGTCTAAGTTCTACCTCTGCTCTTCGGCATCTCTGCAAGCAGAAGGAAAAGAGTTTTTTTGAAAAGATTTGAGAGTAGCTGGTGTTCTAGGCCCCAGCTGGGCAAAGTTTCCAAGAGCACACATAAATTGCACTGAATAGGACAG
>NW_010552268.1:16767-20242 GCF_000687285.1 Phaethon lepturus | reverse complement strand
GCTGAACCAGGGATGTAACTGAGACCTTTGCTCATTAAAAATGCTTTTTCATGTCCAAGTTTTGGGGGTGTTAACCCACAAGTGCAGTGTAACAACAACACTTCCTTGTACAGAGGGGATATTCAAAACAGTAAGCTCTTTCTGATGGGTCAGCTCTGCTGGCCCTGCAGTCATTTCTACCAGTGATGCAGCATTATATAGCAATCATGTAGTTCTAGTCTCCAGCAGAGCTGCTTATTTGACTGAAAAATAACATATGATGTCTAAATATTTCCCCATATTCTCAGTGTTACAATATGAATGCTAAGTTTCAAATGAATTAGACTTATTAAGAGGCCAAATTCTGCTGAACAATTTACCAAGATAATTTTCACTGATGTCACTGAGTTTAGATGAGACCTTTCATTTTCTATGTGTTCCCTCTCCTCCATTTTTCCCTGACAAAAGCTGTATTTCCAATGTGTTCCTCCTTCACTGGGGCAATGCCCCCTTCCCTGACCTCTCTCATATGTCCCACGGTATTTGCAAGGCTCATGGGTGGGAATGGTGTTAAAATGGTGGGCTTGGAGGTACTCATACCTGACGTGGCTAATTTAGGTCCTCAAATTAGTAAGCAAGGTGACATGTAATGTCAGTGGAGGAGGACTACTTCTTTACAAAGAACTTTAACCTGAACATGCACAAGTCTATGGGACCTGACAAAATACATCCCAGAGTCCTGAGGGAATTGGCTGATGTAGTTGCCAAACCACTCTCCATGGAATCTGAAAAGTCATGGCAGTCAGGTGAAGTCCCCAGTGACTGGAAAAATGAAAACATTGCACCCATTATGAAAAAAGGTAGCAAGGAGGACCCTGGGAACTACCAACCCATCAGCCTCACCTCTGTGCCTGGGAAGATCATGGAACAGACCCTCCTGGAAGCTATGCTAAGGCACATGGAGGACAGGGAGGTGATTCGAGACAGCCAACATGGCTTCACCAAGGGCAAGTCCTGCCTGACCGACGCAGTGGCCTTCTGTGGTGGAGTGACTACATCAGTGGACAAGGGAAGAGCTACAGATGTCATCTGTCTGGACTTCTGTAAGGCCTTTGCCATGACCCCCCAAACATCCTTCTCTCTAAATTGGAGAGAGATGGATTTGATAGGTGGACTGTTGAGTGAATGAGGAATTGAAATCTGTCTGGACTTCTGTAAGGCCTTTGCCATGACCCCCCAAACATCCTTCTCTCTAAATTGGAGAGAGATGGATTTGATAGGTGGACTGTTGAGTGAATGAGGAATTGAATGGATGGTTGCATCCAGAAGGCAGTGGTCAATAGCTCAATGTCCAGATGGAGTTTGGTGACGAGTGGTGTCCCTCAGGGGTCTGTATTGGGACCAGTACAGTTTAATGTCTTCATCAACGACATAGACAGTGGGATCAAGTGCACCCTCAGCAAGTTTGCAGATGACACCAAGCTGAGTGGTGCGGTTGACACGCCAGAGGGACGGGATGCCATCCAGAGGGACCTGGGACAAGCTCGAGGAATGTGCCCTTGTGAACCTCATGAGGTTCAACAAGGCCAAGTGCAGGGTCCTGCATCTGGGACATGGCTACCCCCAGTATTAGTACAGGCTGGGGGGTGAAGGGATTGAGAGCAGCCCTGCCGAGAAGGACTTGGGGGTACTGGTGGATGAAAAGCTGGACAGGAGCCGGCAATGTGCGCTCGCAGCCCAGAAGGCCAGCCGTATCCTGGGCTGCATCCAAAGCAGTGTGGCTTTGGATGTGCAGCAGGTTGAGGGAGGGGATTCTGCCCCTCTACTCTGCTCTGCTGAGACCCTACATGGAGTCCTGCGTCCAGCTCTGGAGCCCTCAGCACAGAAAGACATGGTCATGTTGGAGTGGGTCCAGAGGAGGGCCATGAAAGTGACCAGAGGTATGGAACACCTCTCCTGTGAGAACAGGCTGAGAGAGTTGGGGTTGTTCAGCCCGGAGAAGAAAAAGGCTCTGGGGAGACCTTATTGCAGCCTTCCAGTACTTGAAGGGGGCTTATATAGGAAAGATGGGGACAAACTTTTTAGCAGATCCTGTAGCGATAGGACAAGGGCTAATGGTTTTAAACTGAAAGAGGGGAAATTTAGACCAGATATAAGGAGGCAATTTTTCACAATGAGGGTGGTGAAACACTGACACAGGTTTCCCAGGGAGGTGGTAGATGCTCCATCCCTGGCAACATTCAAGGTCAGGTTGGATGGGGCTCTGAGCAACCAGGTCTAGTTGAAAATGTCCCTGCTGGTTGCTGGCAGGTTGGACTAGATGGCCTTTAAAGGTCCCTTCCAACCCAAACCATTCTATGGTTCTGTGATTCTGTGAACCAGAGCAGAACCCAAGTGTTCACCACCTGATTTGTGCACCTACATGTCTAAAGCCAGGTGGTGGCAATACTCCCACAAAGTGTAAATTTTCATAGAGATTCTCTGTTTTGTTTAGCTGTTTGGTTACCTACTCTCATTTTCATGCTCCCTTGTCTACTGTAGCTCCTCTGCCAATCTCCATCTTTGTCCATTCTCCATCCTTGCTCATTTTCTGATATCTCTCTTCTGCAAAATGCAATTTAACTTTCATATTAGCATTTGTTTTCAGCAGCCAATTCACTATTCAAGTGCCTGGGCACTTAAATATCTGCCAAAATTGCTTGATTCAAATTTCTCTGGATGAGCTCTCAGTATTCAAAAGTAGAAATATACTCAGTTAAAAGTAAATAAAAAATTAGTGCCTTACTCCCAACTTCCTCTTTTCTTTTATGTGAGTGTGTGTGGTTTGTCTTCCTATGCTTCTTGTTTGTCTCTCATTCCTTTCTGTCATCTTTTCACCTTCCCAGCAGATTCTTCCTTTCAGTCTGTTATATTTCTTTAATTTCTTTCACATTTTTGTGAACTTCAGAGAGAAGTTCTTCTGGCTTTTTTTGTTTTTGTTTTTGTTTGGTTTTTTGATGATCTTATCTACAGGCTTCCTCCTTCTCCTAGTTTTTTCTTCAGTGAAAGAAAAATATTTTTATTTCTTTTTTCTATATTAAAAAGGCAGAGCAAGAGCTCTTTTCTGTTGTATAAATAAATACTAATTATACTGACGTAAGGAAAGCTAACTTCCTAGTACAGCAGTAAAGCCACTTCTTTTCTTTGTGTTTAATTTCTTGTTCTGAATAAAACCAGGATTTCAAGCAAAGATTTGCATAAGAAGTTCATTGCAAGGAATCACTGTTTTTCAAGTAAAACCTCATATTTTTTCATGTATCTCTGGTTTGAATCTAGGATTATTGGGATTCTTTTTCCTGACCCACACATTAATTACTAATTTTGCCAACAAATGGCTCCATAACTCAAGGTAAATATTTTTTTTTTCTTGAAAAAATCCAGTGAGAATAAATTTTCTATATATAATCTTTTAAAACTCAAGGAAAGTAGGTAGAGGAACATGTCTGGCCTACTGATC
>NW_010552268.1:0-16736 GCF_000687285.1 Phaethon lepturus | reverse complement strand
AGTTCTCCTCCGACTCAGTGGGGCTAAAGTTTAATTAATCTGAGATTTTTATCTTGTGCTCATTTGCAGTTGATGTAATGGAAGGTGAGGCTTTAGTTATAAAATGTCCCCAGTTGAGTTCATCAGTGAAATTCACCTGGTATCACACGGACATTAACAAAATAATTCCGGCAGAAGAAGAGGGATCACGAATATTTTCCTTAAAACGATTTCTTTGGTTTCTGCCAACTTCTAGAGAGGATTCTGGAAACTACACTTGTGTTATACATTTGTAAGTAAGTGCAACATTGAAAAGTGAAAGCATAAGACTGGAAAAAGAATGTTTTAATAATACAGTCTAATTATTATCTGTGGAAGTGATGCCATTTCTTCATGATATACACCAATTCATGTAACTTCATTTTGCAATTGCTATTTTTATGACAGGTCATTAAAAATCAATATGTGACTGAACTATGATAACCATCCATATGTTTATAAGAAAGCTCACATTTGTTACAAATGTTTAGTATATTGTATATAAAAATGTTATCACTGACATGTCTTTATTCCATTTTTAAAGTTTGAATAATCGTACAAAGTCGTTCAACATGAGTGTGCAGGTGCATCCATACAAGCAAGGAGTATGTTTCCCAAATCAGATTCGTTACCCAAATGACACTGGAAGAGGAAAAATTGTTTGTCCTACAATTGACAATTACAAGAATGCTACTATCATCCAGTGGTATAAGGTAAATAAAACCCTGGTAGTGCCAGTTGCAGATCAGATTACCGTGAGAAGCTATTTGCAGCCAAATAAAGAAAGTTTTCTTTTCCAGGACTGCAAACCTCTTCAAGGAGAGAGATACTTCAAGGCAGAAAAATATATTTTTATTAACAATCCAAGAAAGGAGGATGATGGTTATTATACTTGTCAATTTAGCTACACTCATAAAGGAAATGTGTTTAATGTATCAGCAACAAGGATTTTCATAAGTAAGGGTAAGACTCTCATTTTGTAGCTTGCTAGGATAAAAAAGATAGATGTTTACTCAAAGCAAAGAAAGGTTCTTTTGTATATTAAAGAGAAAAAGAGTTTCAGTTGGTTTGTTTTATCTTCTTAATGAAACTTTAGATCAGCTTTTTTAGGTGAGTTTTGTGGATGGGGATCCAAATGGAGCAAGATGGGGGTAAATTCAGACCTGGTCACATTAATCTTTTTGCTGAAAGTCTCTAAGGACTCTGGTTACATACTGTGGCTGGTAGAGCTGTCTGGTAGCACAGAAAGGAAGGGTTGTTGGGGGCTTGGTTTTGGGGTTTTCTTTGTTGTTACATTTTTTCAAAAATAGATAATGTTAATTTGCAGACTGACGTCAGACCCTTTTGCTGTGGGGAGGCACCCAGCTTTGTGCGCAGAATGCAGCTTTGGAGCGTAGGAGCCTTGATTCCAGTTTTTGCTGCTGTGCCAAGATCTCAGTAGCAGAGTTTGTTCTGGTTATTCTGAACTCGGCAGAAGATAGATTTGAGCTGAGACTTAGTACAGTAGTTTAGGAGGTGTCGTGCCTTTCCTCCCCCTCTTCTCTGTAATACCGTGTTGTTCCACGTGACACTTCTCTGCCTAACACTTAATTTTTGTTTGAATGTACTTTCATCAAAACTTCACTAACTGGTCGGGAATATTGTTGTGTCTGGGTTATAATGAGAATTGCTGGGGTTTATTTGGCACAAAGACATCCAAATTTACAAAAGCCTTTGTTGCATTCAGGCAGATTACTTCATTTCGAAGATAATCTGACTTTCTTTTGAACTCGTTGCAGAAAGAAGGGATTGCAACATAACATGTGAAATCTGAGCTGTGTCTGCCCCAGTTTTTACTAAATTCAAAGTACTTAATAACAACTTCTTTGAGTTTTTATCAGCCCTTAAAGTTAGTACGCTGATGAGTGGAGCTATTATGTTTTGATAATATTGGCTTATGATGTACGTTCCTGTTGCCTTGCAGATCCACAGTGACCCAGAGGACCTTGTGCCTCTGAATGCTGGCAGCTAAGAACTTAACATAGTCAGCTAGCCAGGAAGTTACTGACTTTCTCTTGACTTCTTTTTTAGCAGATCCAGCTAATGAAAATTAGAAATGGTTAGGTTGGGTAAAGAGAATTGCTTTTCTGGCAGCCTGGGAAGCAGGGAGTTAAATGAGCGCCTGCAGATTTTTTAGGGAAATATGGTTATGGGTTTCACAGAGGTGCCTTGAGACAGAAAAGCTTAATGGGGGAACAGATAGCAAGCAATGTGTTTGGAGTGGGAAATGTGAAACAGCATAAAGGGCAAGAAAAAGAGAAAAATGCACCAAGGGAAACAAATCTGAAGGATCCAAATACATAAGTGAAGCAGATGGATCTAGTTTGGACCTGTCCATAACAATTATTAGTGGGGACGAAAAATAAATATGTCAAAGGAAAAGTAGTATTCCTGCTAAAAAGTAATGATGAGGGATGCTCAGTGTCGTGGCAGACCGGTGTAACGGGAAGCAGTTGTGTGCAGCAGCGGTGCGCAGGCAGCAGGAAGAGGGGCCTGGGAACGAGATGTCAGGATGCTCCTGTCAACCTGCAGAGCTGGGGGAAGCGGGGGGGAGCAGAGGCAGGCAGCTGTGGGCTGGAGGGTCTCCAGTTCAGGTACTGCGTGAAAGTGCATATTCGTTATTTCTCATCATGGATGTGAGTAATTTCTTAAATGTCTGAAGGAATTTATCTCTTTTTAAAAACAAAATAAGAAACTGAGAAAACATACAAACCTATAACAGTTAAAACAGTACTTGAGAAACTAAAAATTTTCCTTGCTCTTTATGTACAAAGGTAAAAATGAAATAAACGGGGAGAAAACACTTAAACTATTAACATGTACAGACTCCCCAGGAACATTTGGTCATAGGAATAAAATCAGATTATCCCAACAGACATGTTGTAGTGTTAGTTTGCAATTCTGCTTTGGGATCTTAAAATATTAACTGTACGGGTTATAACTATTAGCTTACAAAATGCTTTTTCACAACTTCCTAATATGTGCTTTCTTTCCCTTCTTAATTTCTAAAGCAAAACACTCACCTCTACCTCCTCAAATTTTATTTCCAAAAGATAAAGATGTAATAGAAGTAGAGCTTGGTAAGTATGGACTTCAAATTGTTTTTAAATTAACATTTTGTGATGGCCTAGTGAACATGGGGATCTTCAAGAAGATTTAATGATGGGATTTTTCATTAAATTTCTGCACCGTAATGTTCACCAGATTTAATTCACCTCAGGCACAGTGATGTGAAGTTAGATATAACTGATGGGTTATTTAGGTATAAAGCAGCAGTTTAAGGGTATTTAAATAAGCCATTCTACCCTTACTGGGATGGAGCAGGATTACTTACATGGTCAGTTATTACATCTCAGCTGAAGGGGTCACAGCTTCCATCCACGGCAAAGAGGTCTTTATCTAAACCCCTTGAAACTGCTTGACGATATCCCTAAGAGAGAAGGATGGACTATTCTTGCGACTAGAGATACTCCTTGTTACTTGTGGTTCTGGTAGACAGAAGGCGTGTCTGGTAGGTTCTGGAGACAGTGGCTGTGTCTCTGTTGATGAGTGAAGGAGAGAAGGGTCTGGTCACCGGCCCTGAGGCCATGGAGCACTGCCTGGCTCATGTCCGTATTGGCCAGCGCTGAGCAGACCTGTCTGGTTGGAAGGTACCGAGAGGGCTGAAAGGCAGGACCAAGGAGCGAACATAGAAATAGCAGGTTGGAGAGCCCACGACGAGCGCTTGCTCCCTGGCTCCCTTTCGTTTAGGACCGTAGATGTTCTCAGCGATTCAGAGTCACCCTGTGTAACTTGCAGCATCAGAGCAAGGTGATTGTGGTAGGAGTGAGAGCCGTCTGGGGTTTTTGTGTAGTCAACGGAGAAAGGTGGACCTCTCCAGAAAACTACTGAGCCCACCCAAGACATAAATAGGTAGCCCAGGACGCCTGTGTCCCAGGGCAGGTGGGGTGAATCTGGGCCACTGGGAGAAGGGATGGCAATTACCACTCCACTCTCTCTGTCCTACAGCAAGCCTGTTCTGGTAGCAGGGGCCCTGGGCCCCGTCTGAGGTGCCACGTACCGTGGCTCAGGGACTTGCTATATTGACTGTCATTCCTGTTCTTTTTTCCTCTTTCCCCTAGTTCCTTTGTCAGCCAGAATTAGATGATCTCTGCTCCAAGACATTCCTTCTCTAATAAGATGCTCAGTCTCCAGTACTCTGTGGGCTCTGCCCACCCCTCTGGGACAATAAGTAATCTGGCACTGCTTGCATGGAGCAAATACACTTTACATTTAAAAACCATTTGATGTACTGGATCTATTGTCTCCTGTTTGCAAAAATTGGAGATTTCTCCGTGCTCCCTAATACCAATTCAGGATATAAGTCATAAGATTTGTTAGTCCTATCTAAGCCCTGCTCAGATGCAGATTTACATGGAAATAATTTGAAGTGTTGTAATTATACCTTCTTCCAGTGCAACAGTGACTCTCACTTTGGAATAAATATTTCCTAATGACAAATACTTAATAAGTAACTTCCTGTTTTAGTTTTGCTTGGACTGGTTTACTTCACTTTTGACCAGATTGAATAAAACCCAAGATAAGACTCTGTATGCAAGCCTTAACCAAAATAACGCATACTGAAATTGAATTATGTTACTTCCATGTACATTTGTGTGTAAACCAGCATTTACTTTCCATGTTCCTCAGTAGTTGATTACGTTGGTTAAATATCACAAGCAAGGTCTACGTTGCCTTTATCATAGCAAATATAAATAAACCCTTTTGTAACCCTTGGTGTTGTATTAGATAATTTGTTAGAAGTCTCATTTTACTATTTCTTGTTGAGTCTCTTCTATGCATCACTTCTTCAGCAGTAGTTCAGAAAAATATGTCAAAATAGTTAAGACAAAACTCACAGGTGTTCTGAAGATTTGTATGTAGAAAAAAATGTTATGAGGAAAATAGAATTGTACTTGTTTTTCATCAAGGAATATTTACATCTCTGTATATCTTGAATAGGTGCTGCTTTGCCTCTAAAATGTCAGGCCCGCCTGGGGATTAAGAAACAGCCGATGGATGTTGTCACATGGGATGTGGATAACGTCCCAGTGAAATACTTAGATTTTTCGAGATTTCATGAAAAAACTCATTTGTAAGTATATGTAACGCAGAGTAATCTTTCTTCTATGCAAACTGTACCTAGCAATTAAAAGCCAATGGTACCAGCTCTTTCTCTGTCTATTAGTTTTCAAGGACGGGAGCAAGAATATTACAGAGAGACCACTTTGCATATTACTGAAATAAAAAAGGAGGATCTGCAGGCAAATTTCACATGTGTAGCGGTGAATGAAATGCACAACACGAAAGCCACAGTGACGTTACAACTCAAAGCACAATGTGAGGGTAGGATTTTTTCATTTTGTTCTCTTACACTTTACGCTCAGTTTGCAGTATGCCCTTGATTTTATTTAATTGTTTTTTTTCTGTTTTAAGAAAGTTTCTGTTAGTAAGAACAAAAACCAGCCTGCTTCCTCCCTGCATATTCATGCCAGTAGCAAAATTCTCATGGCTTCATTGGGTAAGGGGGGGGGGGGGGGGGGCATTACTCAAATGGTGTCAGCAAGAGGTTAAATATGAAGAGCATGACGGTGTATCAGCCCTGTGATAAGAATATTCTGTTTCTAGGGTATTTCTGCTCAGTGACAAATCCCCTTTGCCTTGAAGGCCGGAGGTGCACTTGGGTTTGAAGCACACTGATACAGGGCATTCTGCTCTACAGAATACTCAGGCTGTAGAGGAGCCTCTGCAGATGAGAGCTGGGCAAGGAACTGACCTCTCCTTTGGTCATCAGTGTTAAAATGCATTGTGAGGAGCCGAGATTCATCTTCTTTTGAGAATCAAACTGTTGCTTCTAGTGTGGAACCATGGCAGAAAATAGGCAAACTTTAAAACCAAGAGTTTCAGCTACCAGTTTGCCAGTTTGCTTGCCTTCCCTCCCAAACCTCATCCACTGTAGTGCCTTGTTCTTCGACTAAATGTTAAGTGGTGTAGAAGACTACCTTCTGTGATGTCTGGCTTTATCTCTCTCCCTCTGAGTGCCACCATATTAACTGTGTGCCAGAGGTGTGAGTAACACTTCAAAGGCTTTTCCTTGGTTTTGTTTATAAGTTCATGGTTCTAGAAATTTCTGCCAGAGAAGGAAAATCTAGGTCAGTAAATGGTGGGAACTGTCATGGATGGTGTTTAGCTCCTATGGGATTTTTTTCTTACTAGGGACAGCCAGATCCCTAAGCACTACTGCCAGCACCAGTGAGTTTGATTCTTATGGCAGAAAATGTTATTGTGCCTGTGAAGGCACGACAAGGAGCTGCAGTCAATGGTTTCCTCTCTTGTCCCTTCAGATATGCCGAACCACCAAGGACCTTGAGAGGAAATCCCAAGAAGTTTAACAGGGATTAGTTTTCTGTTAGAGAGTGGTGGGAAGAGTAAAATCAAGTGTCTTGATCGCAGGGTGTGCACAGCTCCCTGTCCTGCACTATTCTTGACTATTCATAACTTCCTAAAGGGTCATGGCTTCAAAGCATAGATATATTTCCTTGCCATAGCCTAGACTAGAAGGGATGCAGGTGAATTATAACAGAGGATGGGTCGTCATCCAGCAGGACAGCACCATTTCCCCCCAGAGGAAGGTGTCAGGAGATGCTTTGGTTAGGTGTTACTGAGTGCAAGCATAGCGTCACTCAGGAAGCTGGAAACACATTAGCTCTGCACTGAACTATCTGAGTGTGGGAGCGTACTTGCAACGAGAGGGAAGGAAACTGAGCAATGGTTCCTGCTCACTCTAATTCAGGCAATACAAGTCCTTTATGGGCCCCATATTACAAATTAGATGAAGGAAAGAGTATATTTTATATTCTGTATTCAACAAGTGATTTATTAAATCTGGTTTCTGTTGTAGACAAATCTTATTTTGTTTCTTATCCATAGGTCTTCAGTAAATGTTCATGAAAGCTCTTGGCTGTGACCTCCTCTTTGCTGCTGCCTGTTTTGTGTGGATGTCTGTCCCCTTCTCCTTGTTCTGCTGTTGTCAAGATGCCTGCTTCTGCTACGCAGCACTGTTGGTGTAACCAGTGCTACATCCAGAAATGGTTGTGCTCTGCTTTAGTTTTCTTTGTTCACTCCTCACACAGTTGAGCAATATTTATGCTAAAACAATGACAGCTTGCCTCTGAGTATAATAAAAATGCTGTAGGGTTTGCTTGTGCCTCACATCTCGTAAATGCGTAATAAAAATATGTACTCTACTTCTTTTTTGTACTTTGTTTGTTTGTTTTTAATACAAAAAAAACAGTTGTGTTTTTTTTTAAATATGTGGTTGTTAGTCCTTGGTATTTCCCACAGCACAAATTGTGTCTGCTAGCTACTATCCTGTTAATGTGCTTTTTACACAAGTTCCTGCTCTGTATTCTGATACTCTTTTTTCAGGGCACTCAGTATGGGTTACGTTATCACTATTTGTAGCACAGATCTGTGATAAGAAGTAAGAGACGAATAGTTGTTGTGCCATTTACTACTCAAATTAGTCAGTTTTGGGGGCATTTAATAAACTGGATAAATACTGCTTAGCAGCACAGATGACAGATTAAAGGAGGAAGCAAAGATGCTGTAAGCAATTGCATTAGAGCCCCTCTGTGTTAGTACCTGTTCAGTCTTACAGCAATAGTCTCTGTCTTCAAAAACCTGCTGAATGAATGATTTGGCTCACTACATGGAAATTTTCCACGGGAACATGGAATGAAATCTATTTTTCTGAATCATAATCAAGTACCTAGTTCACTGTTAGCAGTATCGTTATAATTAACCCTACCTATTTTCTTTGATGACAATTGTAATTAACGTAAGAATAAAAAATTGCCAGAGAGGAGTGATGAGAAAAGGAGGACTTTCTTTCGCAGTCAAGGGTGATGAGAGCTGTTTGGTTTTGTCTCCATGGAAAACAAAAATACTCCCTTAATACTGACAGGAATGGATATCATTGGCAAAGCAGCTTGACATTTCACAGGGAAAAAAGGCATATTTTCCAGTTTAGGATATATGCTGTGCACGCATGTATGTATTCACATATGTGTGCGAAGAAAATGTTGTATTGTGAAAAATGTGTCTATTCCGAGTGTATTTTCACTTGTCTTTTTAAGTAGGACATAAATGCTGCTGTACCTCATTTGTCAGGATTAATGCAATGCAGTCAGATCCTTTTGGTGTGGTTTGGTGCTATCCAGACTATGAATACTATGTCTGTTAGACACAGAGAAATCAGGCAAATTCTTTCTTTGTTTAAACAGAATAATTTTAATGAGGATTTGGCTATGAATTTTGTCAGTCTGCAGCTATGTTCTTGCCTCCATTAGGAGATGTTACTGTCCCTGCATCTTACAGATGTTGCTGCTACATTCAGAGGTTTCTTCTCCTCCTGCTGAGGAAGATAGTTCTCCATTCTTTTCTCATCCACTCCCTACCTAGACTTTGATCACCCCCAGTCAATAAGGAACCCATCCTTCCACCCTATTTCCCATCCTTTCTCCCCCCTTCTCCGCCTGAAGCTGTTTGGTATCTTCTGACTCCTTCACCAACACTTGTTCCTAAACACATTTTTCATGTTTCCTAATACCTCCTTACAGAAAATATAGGCTGTCTTATTTCCTCCAGAACTTTCAGTCCTACGTCTCCCTTTTTAATTACAGAGATGATGATCATTCCATGTTTTATACCCCATCTCTGTCACAAGATATGTCCTTTCATGTGCTCTGAGATCACCTGTGTAACTTGTGTGGTGTTGGCCTCCGGTCACTGTAAGGCTAAGGAATTTGCAACAACTTTTAATTCCCTTTTCCTCCACCTTTCCTGGCAAAGATGTAGCTCATCTTGCTGGACACCTGGCAGGAGACACCAGCTCTGCCTGCCAGACGGCTCCCAGTTGCCCTCCACAGCTGCTTGGTATCTCTCACGCTGGAAGATGTCAGCTCTCAAGAATGAGAAAACTGATCGGCTATGCTGTTCGGGCCAGTTCAGCTCATTGATAACTGCAGTGGATCAACTCTCACTAAAGTGTCTCTGCTGGCAGAGGGAGGGGAGCTGTTAGCCCCTGAGGCAAAGCCAATGGCAAGTAATTGCAGAAACACTGGAATTGTTCACTCCTTCTACCAGCAGAGCTGGGTCAGGACAGGAACGTCCCTTCAGCATCCCCTTTTACCTGTCTACTAGGGAACACAAGGGCTGTCTGAATATCTTCCAAGTCCTTCCCTTTTTATTAATACATAAGCTGGTACTGTCTTTTAGTTCCTCGTCTTGATTAAGGGCTGGTTAAATAACTGGAGGTGGCTTTTCATGTGTCTGACACACAAGCATCTTCTTATTTCTCCCTAAGCATTCCTCAGTTCTCATTCACAAGGAAGTGTAAAATGCCTAGAGGATCACAAATCTTTCTGGCATTGAGCCTTCTTCTCTGGAGAATGCCAGAAATTCCAGTCATTCGGAGCAGAGATAAAGTTCAGCCCAGAACTTCAGCTCTGTTCTTCCTCAAAGATATTTAATGCCGAACCTAAACTTTTGGCTCATCTTTGGTAGATGAATGTGGACGGGAATTCCAGACCCAGATCTCTGCCTTTACTGTCTGGAAGTGCGTCCACCTTAGAAGCCAGAGAAGTTACAAAAAACTGCTGTTCTTCCAGAGTTTCTCAGGAAATCCTTCAACTGTTGCTTTACGACTTGTTTTCTCTGGCCTCTCTAATATTGCTTCTTGTGAGCTGATAGTTCTGTATTCCCATTGCTCTTCTGTATTAGAAGACAGTCTACTCATGAGCTCTCTGCTGCTAAATGATGCAGCAAAGTCAAATGGAACAACAGGATCTGTTCAACCTTGTTCATGGCCTCCAAAAGTGGCTTCTGGCCCTTGCCCCCTTGTGCTGGAGACAGCTGATTTATTCCAGAGAAATGAGAGGCTGAGTCAGCCTTAATGGGAACTGAACGTGCTCTTCCAGGAAGACCCCTGTGGGGTTCTCGCTTGACGCTTTACGAGCACAGGAAATTTATCACTTCTTTTCCAGCCTTGGTCTAATCAGCGCAAAACCAAATGTAAACAGCATTTTTTAGGTTCGTAATTGCAGAAGTTGTTGTTCAAACCTGTTTCTTCTCTAGCTGTTTTATAGATGCTTAACTCAGTGTGTGACAACAGTATTTGCAATGTCGTGGCAAGCACATTCTCAACAAATGAACAATAGGAAACAGTGGCAATCATCCTCATCAGGTGGTGGAAGGGGTTTTCTGATTTTGTCTCTGTGTGTGTGTGTGTATTGACCAGGAAAATGGATCAAATCATAAAATCTGAAAGAGTCCACAAGGACAAAGTTCCTTCATGGGCATCACACAGTGCTGTTAAAACTAGAAAAAGGCCAAATTTCACTATAAAAGGAACTGGTTGTTTTCTTGCCCTCTTGATCTTATTGGAAGGTGGTTTCCCCAGATCTAGTTCTGGTGAGGTAGGTTTCATCACGTGCCTGATGTTTCTTTCCCCCTTTAAATGTCAAAGAAAGAAATATCAGTGTGAAAATCATGTCAGATTTACCTCACATCCTGCCAGAAGAAAGGGAAAACAGACTTGTAAACTCTTTATTTGTACAGCTTTTCCATGGAATTTCTCAGGCAGTAGTATTTTTAGGTTGCCTCCCTAAGTATTACTCAATACACTACCTTATTCAACATCTCCTGGATAAGCCAGGGAACCTGTACATTTCACTCTGAGGCTCTTCACTGCTAAATATTTCATTCACTTAGTGTCAATTCCAAACGAAAGCTCTGAAGTTGCCTTGGAGGTGGTCAGTGCCTTCACCTGGCAGCTTTGCTGACTGCATACAATGTGCAGCATTTTCCAATTTCTCTTGCTGCCTCTTCTGTAGAGGAAACCGAGACTGCTTCTTCAGCCTGCCATAAGATGCAAATCCTCAAGTGCTGGTGAATGGTCTGCTCCTGTAGCCACACGAGTCTTGTGTCTGTTTTGCAGGCAGAAGGAGGAAAAGACCTGAACATCTGATCCCTGCTCTGAATGCACAAGGCTTGACTGGGTGGACTTGCTACTAGTACATATAATCACCTTCCACGGGTTCAGTTGCTGTGAAGGGTCTTTACAGTGAGGATGTCAGAGCTGACCTCCATGTTAGTATTGCCAGAATGCTTGTATTTACATTTATATGTGGCCAACGTTCAAAGGAATATTTCTTTCCTCAGCTAAGATAATACTGAATTTGCAGCATACCTCAAATATCATTGTAACACTGGAGAGATACATGCTTCTAGTGATATTCCAAACCAGGGCATTGCATTTGACAATTATTATGTTTGCTATACCATAGTAAAATAAAAATACCAGTGGGCCATTTTACGCAGAGGTGATGCACAATCTGGATGCTTTCATGTGCATTTCTTTGGGGTAAAAGTTCATCACCCATTCCAATGCCTCTGGGGGTATATTTTTTAATCCAAATAATTTCAGTGACCTGAATAACAGAAAGGCCCCCAAAGTAGCTATATTATTAAAATCATAGGATGGTGAGTTGTCATGCTGGGCAGGAATAATTAGGTAAAGAAGGTGTGCTGCGAATGGAAAGCTCTGAATGGATTTAGTTGTTAGAGAAAAAATGTACATGGAACTGCTCTGAGTCTACAAGTCAAAACCAAATAGAGTAGATTTAGGTATCTTTCACTTGCTTAGAAGGAGATTTCTGCTGTGAGACAATTGCCATTAATCTTCTCTCCAAGGGAATAATGAATCATCTTTGTGTACTTGCTGTATAAAGCCTTTGATATTTTAATTTCAAACTTGGCTATCTGGAATTCATAGTGTTTTCAGTACTGAATCCTGGGTGAATTCAATATGTCCAGGACATAGGTGAAAAGTATCTTCTTCAGCTTCGTGGCTGTAACGGTCTGTGGACTAAGCCTCTATCTTTCCAGCTTGCAGAGAGCACAAAATGACCTTGCTTCTACCTCCCATCATCTCTTGCTGCAGCAGAACTAGGTATCATCTAGAGGATGCACATATCTAGATTGACTTTTGCTCCATGAATCACAGAACAAGTGGAAAAATGGGCTGTTGCAGAAATGCAGATATCTGGACTGTGATAAAAACATAATTCTCCCATAGAAGAGTGGTAACCACAATCTTGTCCTAGACTAGCTGTGTGCGTATGACAGCACGGAGCTGGTGACTATAAGCCATCCTTATAGAATCATAGAACGGTTTGAGTTGGAAGGGACCTTTAAAGGTCATCTAATCCAACCCCCCTGCAGTGAGCAGGGACATCTTCAACTAGATCAGTTTGCTCAGAGCCCCGTCCAACCTGACCTTGAATTTTTCTAGGGCTGGAGCATCTAGCACCTCTCTGGGCAACCTGTGACAGTGTTTCACTACCCTCATTGTAAAAAATTTCTTCCTTATATCTAGTCTGAAGCTATCCTTGATAAGTCTTCATCTCTGAGGTGGAGGTGGTCAGATTCAAGGGCTTTTCCACTAGGGAAGCTGGAACTAAAGTGGGTGGCTCCTTTCTTTCCCAATTTTTCTTACTCATCATTGTTATTTTATGCTCCTTGACCCTCTCAAAGGAAAAGGCAGGGAAGAACATCATCTGTCTCCAGCACAGTTTATTTTATTTCTGTGACCAGGACATGTTCTGTTTTCCCGCTTGTTTTGTGTACTTTGTTCTTATATTGCAGATTTCATTATTTGCACATGTTTCTCTGTACCCTGTTTGTGCAACTACACCAGAAGCCTCAGCTTGTCCTTTTGTGGACACGTAACAGCTAGATGCCTTACAAAATGCTTGAACATTGTTCCTTGTTGTGTTATTAACAGTTTTACAGTGTTACAAGATACTTAAACATAGTTGTCAGCTGTGGTATTTAGTGTAGGTAGGTCTGGATTCGACGGAAGTAAATACTAATTATATAGTGCTTAGTATGCTTCTAGTTTAGGGGTCTGTCTGCTGGGGAAGGAAAAACTTTGTCGTTTCTGTTGTGAGATCCTTAAAGCTGCAACAGAAGTGAGGATATGAGAGGTTGAGTCTTCAGACCAGGGGCTAACTTCTCTACAACTAACCATGTATTCCTCTCCTTTGCAGTGGGTCTTCCTAACGTCCTCTTGATCGTAGGATCTCTAGTTCTGCTAGTTGCAATAGCAGTCTCTCTCATACTTTATCAGTCCTTCCGAGTTGATATCGTCCTGTTGTATCGGGAGATATTTCAACCCTACTCAGCCAAGGACGGTAAGTAAGAATTGAGGAAGAAAGTTTAAAAAAGGAAAAAGACAAAGCATATGGAAATTAATTTATTTGGTAATTGCTTACTAACTCATATGACACCTGATCCCGATTCTTCACTTCCTCATGTCTTACTGAATTCTTTTAGATAAGGGCGGAAAACCATAGATCTGGTAGTGCTTCACATTCCCTTGTTTCCTGGGTTCTGCAGTGATGTATTACATAAAAGAGGGATTCAGTCCTGGTTTCATATTTTTAAAACAAAAATATTATACATGAAACATCGAATGACAATGAAAATCAGGTTTACATTGCAATTAACTGTACTTGTTATGTGCTCTCTAAAGCAAAGGAACCAGCCTGCTGGCTACTGTGTTCACAGGCACGTGTTAGAGCGATGCAGTTCTTATCAGCCAAAGTGAAAGGTACCAATATTGCGGAAGACACTTTTAGGGGGAATAGATCCCATCCACCTTTAGAGACAGACTTCAGCTCAGGATTAAGGCAGCTAAATTTAGTCACGTGCAATGAAGTTGCACACACACAAGTTCCCATCATAGACATGAAACCTGGAGACCTGGGGCTGGGTTCAGCTGTCGAACTGTAAGCAGTGCCACTTGAGCTCCCTTAGGACTTAAGGGAGACCTGAACCCCTCTGCAGTGGCAGCTGAAGGGCAAGCAGTGCTTAATGACACTATGTGGTACATATTTTTAGGTGACCAAATCCAGCTCCTCATCAATAAAATCGACTCGGCTAACCAGGCACTGGGACCTTGTCTCAACGGTCTAAACATGGGCACCTAGAGTCATTTGTGATGGCCAAAAAAATGGACACATAATACAGATCTGCCGGGTGTTGCAGACTTCTGGAGCAGGGGTGCACATATATACATACATATATATATGCATATACACACACATATAAACACACACATACCCTGGCAGGCAGGGTACCATAGGAAGACTCAAATGGCACTAGGTGCCTATGTTTAGGCAACTCAGCTAAGCCCCTGGCATTTACATGAGAGTAATCTGAATCACTCTAGAATTCACTAACCGCAATGGCTGGTTCTCCACTGACTGTAGCAGTTTAGACATGTAGACACCCAAATTTACATTTTTTAAATCTGAAGCTGGCTCCTACCACAGATGTCTGCATGGCAGATATCTACAGCTAATCTAGTTACTTATGTTCTCTTTAAAGAGGAAAGAAGTATGCTTTTAAGGCAGTTTCCATCTAAGTATATTTTATGATGAAATTAATCAGACTCTGGAAATGGCTATTTCTTTTTGATTGTAAGGATGGTCTGGACAAGAACCTCAGGTAGCAACAAAAGAAAGGATATTATCATCTCCACTGGAAAAAAAACCCCAAAAACATTTGGAATTAGAAAACAAATGCTGTAATGGAAAACATGTTTGAGAGAAATGAAGAAAAGAGTGAAAGAAGTATTTGACTTTGTACTTGGTTCTGACTGTAAGACTACTTCCTGAGTAATGGAGCTTTTCACTCAGCAGTATGGTATGTTGTGGGAATGATGTTCCTTCAAGGTGGAAGAATTTAAGTAGAGTGTCTTGTCCTGAAAAACAAAGGCTGTTAACAGCCTACTGTATCACTGAAACAACAAATGCTGAGCTTCATCTCTATTTCATGCTGATATGCATTGATCAAGTGAATTCTTACTCTCTGTATTTTGGGATACAGCCTTCAGAATACAAAGGTTGGGTTCTCCAAAGTTACAAACACACAGGACACAACAATTCAGCATGGAAAACACCAAACCTGCACAGTCTCTTATTTCCAAACATGCATCCAATGACAGATATTATTCAGATTAGCAAGAATATCTACTTAGATCTATTTCAAAGACTGATATTTTTATTTCTTTTCTAGCTTTTACAATAGACAGCTCTAATTCATGTTAACACAATGCCCTGTCCTCTTGTTTTGCCTTACAGACGGGAAGTTATATGATGCCTATGTTATCTACCCCAGAAGCCACACCAGTGAAGCTAATTTTGTGGAATATTTTGTTTACCAAATCATGCCAGATATTCTAGAAAATAAATGTGGATATAAACTGTGTATTTATGGGAGAGATATATATCCTGGAGAAGGTAAGTTTCAGATCAAATAATGCACTGAATGACTGGTCAAGCTTGCGCAAATTGTGGTTCTAGTTCCTTTTAGGGATATCGGAGGTCCTGAGCTGGCTGCTCATCTCCTCAGCAGCTCTCTGCCTGCTCTTTCAGGCAGGGTGACACAATGGCACTCTGTGTTTGCTGGTTGGCTAAGAAAAGCAAGCTACAGGGCAGGGGCACATATTGTTTATCATCTTATTGGGTCATGCAGGAAATGTGACCCGGAGTGTGACTCTTTTAAACATACACCTGCTCTTGCATAGTGCAACTCTGCGTAGCCATTATCTGGGAAAAGCCACAATGAAACCGTGTGCAAGTAGGTCTACAAGACATGGAAGAGGAGAAAACCACAAACTAAGTTGAGGAATTAACCTTACTGTAATCACTCAGGGTTTTTCAACCTGTAATGAGGGTGTTGAAGTCGCAGGAAGTTCAGCTTCTGCTCACTGACATGACCTACTTTCACTTCACACTCCCAGTGCTAATCGAGGAGCTATATTCTTTATTCCCGCTTCCTTGTCTTCCAGAATGGAATCATGTTAATTAATATGTGATAATTTCCATATGGACACCTCTATGCTATCTCTTGTGATTGCTGTCATCTAGGTGCTAGCTGCTTTCTTTCGGAGCTGACTTGTCTGCTTATTTTGTGCTCTGGTTATTCTGTGGACCAGATCTTCTCTCCCTGTCAGTAATCAGGCATGAAGCCAAAGCTGGCACATTTTCTGTTACACATTTCTGAAATCATCTGCATTGGGCCAGGTGTCATGCATCTGCCCAGAGCTGGGCTGATGTCTTTGATGTCCTTCTCTTCTGGAGAGTAGCAAAAGTGCTGCCTGGCCTTGGGAAAAGCCACTGCAACAAGAATGTAAAAAAAGCTGCAAGAGTTGCTGAGCCAGACCATACCCGTCATGCCAGATCCGGAAGAAATAACTAACAGTAGCTCACAAAACTGTCAATGACAAAAACTTATGCTACCTGTCTGGGTGATTAGACACAGGGCAATATTCTGTTAGGGGACAGTACTCTCAAACTGTGGTTTATGGATGGCAATCCTGAAGAAAACTGAGCATGGCATGCAACTGAGCAGAAGACTGTGGGACTAACAAAGAGTCTAATAAGTTGGCTGAAAACAAAGACATTTTCACTGTACAAAGGCATGAACGGATGCCTATGGATGCCTGTGACAGACGGAAAACTCACCAAGCCAGCTGCACTGTGTTTGCGTGGCAAGGTTTGGTATCGGGG
>NW_010552267.1:0-56563 GCF_000687285.1 Phaethon lepturus | reverse complement strand
CTTGTAGACGGGCGTCACATTGGCAAGCATGCCACACATGCTGGAACATATGTTTGTGAGAGATCTAATTCTACAGCACATTAATGGGACATCACGAGAATTCTGCACTGCTAAATTGAAAAGTAATAGAGTGGAAGATCTCCCATAATACAGAATGTTAAAAATGACCCCATCAGTGAAATAATGGCAAAGGTGACATGGTATTTTTGGTATTCTTACAAAATATTAAAGGCATTCAAAATAGGTATTGTATATTAGCAGTATTTTATCATAAGTTTATATGACATTAAAACATATTAATATTTTAATATCTGTGCCTCTGACATATAGAAAAAACTACCTGTAATAGAAAACAGAAGTGTCAAAGAAAAGGGTAAAGAAAAGACCAAATGTTCTTCCTCTGATATCTCAAGTTAGCTGATTTACAGTATCAGCTATGAAAAAAAGAAACAAAAGATTGAAGTGCATCTGTCTCCTTTCAAGTACTGTTCCAGAACTGTTCAAACGCTGATGCCTCTATCAGGAAGCACACAAGAAAAGACTGAGGAGATGGAAAGAAGAAATTAAGTGTGAGATGCAAGAAAAATGGCAGGATAAAAGAAAACAGACCAAGAAGGACAGAATGCACTAGGTGAACGTCTGAGAAGAAGCTATCATATGGAACAAACTAAATAAGACATAGTAGCCCTCATCCTCCTCCCAATTCACTCTTATTTCAAAATAAAGTTATTAATAATAGCTATTTTTGGAAGATGTGGAAACAATAAGATAAATACTAACTCAACATTTTGTCATTTTACAATCTTTTTGCTACCACCATTTTCAGTTGTTTAAAGTAAGTCACAGGAGAAAGCATCCATCTTTGAAAGCCAGGCATTGTGGATGAAATGTAAGCTTGGAGAAGCCACAGGGACTCAACAAAAAGTGACTCACATCACTGTCATCAGTACTAAAATATAGTAGAGCTTTTCCACACAGAGCTAATTTAATCTCAAAGGATTTGTGTCCAATGTTACGTATTTACTTGCCATCACAATAATCACAGATACTTTCCATGTGCCTAATGAAAGGAACAAAAGAGAGCATATGCCTTGAGTAATTCTGAGCTCCATGTGTACCGATTAACTAGCCATCAAACCAAAACAGATTATGACCTAGCATTCACTATAGCATGTATCTGCTTCTCACTTTGTTCACTAGCAGTTTGTGCAAATATGAATATATTACTAACCTCTGTCACACTTTTGAGGCATTCGGCTACTTCCAGCTAAAGTTATTGGGAAATCAAAGAATCCGCTCCTTCAGAAATGTAGCCAAATTATTTAGTGAAAGAAAAGGGCCAGTGAGACATAATTGTTCTGTTTCTCACAGATGTGTTAGTATCCAGAATCTAGTAGCCTGTCCTTAAATAACAGTACCAGATACACTGATATTTAAAATTACTAATAGTTCATTGAATATCCATGGCTGCTCTTTAATAATATTAAGAAAATAATTGCTGTCTGCTGTAAGAAGACCATGAGGATGAGCGTGCAACCACAATCTACCTACATTGAGCATAAGAGCAAATACACATGATTCCTCACATAAAAATAATTCATTAGGCAGAGGAAAAGTGCTGCTATAATATCCAGCATTCTAATCACAGAAATATTTTTTATAACTCTTCAAGTATTAAAATATCTGCAGGTTAATTCTAAAAATAGAAAGCTGTACTATTTGTTTGTATAATACATAAAATCCTGCAGTAGCATAGCTTCCATACAGTAAAAATACCATTAAGTACATTTACTGTATTGAAACCATTTAAAAACTCAAGCCACTCTATTTCCTAGTTCATTTTTAGTCTACTTAGTATATTAAAGCACTGTTCACAGTAGCACCATAAGAGATTAAAAGAGGATGTTTTCATCTTTTGTCATAAAAACAGTGGGACAACAAATTAAATTTCCTTCCTTATGTTTTGTTTGTTTTTGTTTTTTTTTAAATCTTCTGCTCATTTCAATCAATCAAAGCAAGTCAGTATTGTGACAACAGTGACTTCTTAGCCATAACAGAAACATCACAAACAGACAATGGTAAGTGCAAGAACAACCTGATTTTCTGGGCAGATCAGAGAAGAGGAATAGCTATGTGTGTGCACACGTATGAGAGAGAGATGCTTCCTTATTACTATCAACAAAAGTAGTTTAGGTTCTTTTAAAGATGCTCAGTGTACCTATACCAAACATTAAAATCTGTATTTAGGAACTTAAAAGGGTAGCTGTATTTGCAGAAAAACTTAACAGCTTTAAAGCGAATTGACTGGTCTAAAACTTTTACAAACACATCACCTTTGTCCTAATACAAATATGCTTAGCTGGACAACAGATTTATTAATGTTTTGGTATTCTTTTTTTTTAATGATAATTTTAATATTAAAATTCTTATGATTTTGTCTAGTGTTTCACTGGCTAAATCTGCATTAAAATAACCAGGATCATATAAAATCGGCACAAAAGACATAAGATTGTGTTCTATAGCAAATACTCTCCAAGAATGCTCTAAATCTCCTAAGTGCTAGTCAAAGTAGTATGATAGTGAGATCTAAGTTAATGTTAACTCCCAATGGAAAAAAATTATTTGAAACAGAAAGGTTCTATCACCTCACAGAAGCGGGGCTGTGCTCAGTCAGGGCCACCAACAGTTTTAGAGCATACATTGGTACTGGGTCTGGAGCCATCAGAATGTGCTTATACCTGAAAGGGATGCAGGGAAAAGGGGTAGCAACAGTGAAAAAAAGAGTCAAGAGATGCGTGTTAAAAAGTTGATATTAAAAATACATCATTTCCCATTTCTAAATTTTGTAATAGCCATGATGGAAATACAATGCTGTTTGAAATTGTACAAAGCAATAAACAAGACTTACTTAGAAACAGTATTTTAAAAGCAGCATTAATAAAATAACACATTGGTTTTTAGAGATACAAATTATAAATTATCTAATATTATATATTTATAAAACAAACTTTTTATAAATCTAAATTATATTAAAATATATCTTTAGCATATATGTTATATCTTTTGTTTATATGCATTATTTATTTATCTATATTATATACTTTTATATATTTAAAAAAATCTGATCTTTAAGAGACAAGTAGAAACTGGGCCTCAATAATATTAGGCATAAGATTTATTGGGTATTCAGGAAGACGATCAATCAACTTACATATAATTAAGATCTATATTTTGTTTACATTGTGATTTTTCTCAAAATTAATTATTCTACTTACAGAATACTAGCATTGAGCTTTATGTTTTACTTCAAATTTCAAAAAAATATTGCTTTAGCTACCACATACTTCCATTCTCCAAGTAATACGGATCAAAACACTACAAAAATACTTCAAAACAATGTTTATTGAGAGCTATAGCAGTGAAGATAAAACTACAAGAAGAACATCTATAAAACATTTCCAAACATCATCTCATGGAAATCTTGGTAAGGGAAAACAGGCTGCTGAAAAACCAAAACTGACCTTGCTGTTGCTGCTAACACTCCAGTAATGCCCACCCAACAAACAGGGTGATTTTTATTTTGTCTAAATCAAAATGTATCTGGAGGGCAATAGGATACAATGATAGAAGACAGAAGGATGTAACCATAAAAACCACCACACTCAGCCATGTCAAAACACTGTCTTTGATTACAAATAGCGCTACTCTAAACATGTGGAAGTAATAGAATTGGAAGCATAGATCTCTTTATTTACAAAAGAAAAACCATGAAGAATTAATCAAGTACAAACAAAATGATGATTTATAGGAAAATGTGGCAGGTTATCACGTTTTGTGCAACAAAATGCTTCTGATACATTTTTTTCTTTTTGTGTTCTGATGGGGGGAGGGAGCGGAACCAAGCAAATCACCAAGAATTTTACTGCACATCTCGAGGGCCCTAGTGCTGCCCGAACTGAGGAATCGGGATCACTTCCCACCACCTGTGTGTTATCATGTACCCTACTGTGCGCTAGCTCTTCACTGGAATGAAGATCCCCCCCTCCACAGGCACCACACCGCAGCACTCTGATTTACACAGGAAGGAAATCTAGGTGGTGCGGTGCTTTCCGGCCAAGTCTCCTATCTGGACAACTCTAAGACAAGGAGGGTGAAGACCACCAGCTGTGCATTCTTGATGTAGCCTGTGGGAGCTCCTTCACAGGGTCCAACATTCCCACACAAGCACACAGCCTATGGGCAATGTGTCATGGCTACTACATAATAGCTTGAATGTGCTGCCATAGAGTTGCAAACCACACTGGAGAATCTACACAATTAACCAATTACAAGTCAGTGTTGGCTTCATGTTTTCAGTGATTAAAATCTCTCCTTTACAAATAACAGATTCCAGCTCCTGAAAGAAAACTATTTCTCTTTGGTGGTTAAAAAGTCCCTTTCTTCATAAAAGAAGAAAACACTGGAATGCATTAGTAGACACTGATCCTGGAAGCCCTACGTGTGAGCAATACATACTTCTACTAAAAATAATGGAACTATTTGCATTTTTTTGCAGAAACCATGACTAAGTCTTCTGAGGGAAGCAAAGATGCTATCAGGCGACTTAGGTGCCAGAAACCATCTGCTCACTGCATAAGACATGGATTTAGGTCTCCAAAATGGTAATTCTTAATAGTAATAATGAATGAATTAGCCAGGCTAGCTTAAAAGTCTGACATTTGGCAATATACTTGTTTTATTATAAACACATCAATACTTCCCAAAACAGAGTCCACTTTAAACAATTTTAAGCCTTCCATGTATTATATTTGGAAGAGACTATCACTATTCTGCACACAGCATCCTAATTTCTCAAGGTTCAATAAAAAATGGTCTCATTTTATTTCCTTTTACTTGAAACTCTATTCCTCCCTCCTCCAAGATAACGTCAGTAAAGGATATGTCTCAGGGAAGGTGCAGTGATCTATCAAACCAAATACCATGTGAGAAAATGCAGATAACTAAAGTGAATGTCTAAACAATATAAACACATTGCCTAAATAAAGGCCATTAGAAGCTATGAATATATGAATCTTCTGTGAAAGGAAAATACCCCGTGCTTGAGAGACTTTGTTAAATGAATGAGTTCATCCAATGATTTCCCTGCTACTTCAAAACAACCAATTCTTATTACAATAGTTTTAGAGAGCATTTTATAATGGTTCTGCAAACTCTAGGTACTGCACTGCAAGGAGTTATTTTGTCAATCTTTTCTATAAGCAACAGTGACAAGAGGACCTCGAGATTTGGGATATGGATTCTTTTAAGCTCTTAAAAAGTACTGAACATTTTTTCTGCAAATTATCTCCGGTATCCTGGACTTTGTACTTGTAGAACTGGCTTGGCAGTCTACTAAGAAAATGCTACATAATCTTTCAAATGAACTTTATTTACACATTCCTCTCCTTTTGCTGGTTCTGGCTCAAATTGTAAATGATGATATATATAATTAGGAATATTAAGAATTAAATGAAAAAGAGCTGATGTTTCAATTTCTGATTAAAAAAATCTGGATATATAACAGAAAGCATTTGCCTTGTATTCCTTTTCCATAGCTGTAAGTTATTTAGGTTATGAAATGCTCAGGAAAATAACCTTTCAGTGAACTGAAATTTAATGACACTGATTCATTCAATTTGATCAAAATTGTATGAGGAAGTTAACCTTCTGATCTACAAATGCACAAATATTTAATAGACTTATCACTTTATTGATGATGCAGAAGGTGAGAAAAAAGTGGTAGCCACTGTATTCCTGCATTTATCTCAAAACAAAGATCGCTTATGTTTCATGGATAGTGACCAAAATTGTATTCCCTGGGTCAGTTTTACATTAATTAAACTAACTTGTGGAAGATACTTATAGGATGAAATATACACCCAGATGAGTATCATTATAACCGTTGTTAAAAAGAACATTACACGTTGCACCCAGATGTACTTCCCTTCCATACTCAACAGCTCTCAGTTCTTAAAAAGTAGAATCAAAAGAGGCTGAAATACCTACTTCCCCACACAGACTCCCATGAACAAACAGCCATTGCATCCTTCCTCTCCTCTTTTGACTGTCCTCCAGCTGAGTCACACTGTCCCATCCTTTGTCCAGCAACAGAAAGACTAAACAACATCAGCAAACACCTCTTCAGCCTCCAAATACAAGCTAGTTTTTTCTTCACTTTCTATCTCAGAGTTTAAGTAACTCTTACTTTTGGGATAGAGCTTTACACTATCCTTACAAGTAAGTTACACTGAATCTTAGACCTCACCTCTCTTTAGATTTAGGCCAGACCCCTTAGCATTCAGCTAAAATTTTTTTTGAGAACTGTAGAGTGTATGAGGATTTATTCCTACCTCCCATCAATATTTTCTTATCCATACCTAGAACACTGCTGAACAAAACTTACCTTTTGTGTCTTTTTTTGACATCCAAAGCAGCTGCTTTGGTCTTTTCTTCATTTCTTTTTGAGTCTTCTCCAAATTGAGTTTTAAGGCTTTTAAGTCAAAACTGAGTTTGAGTTTTCCTTTCTGCAGAAAATGCTCAAACTCTCCTCTGCTTTTGTTCCTCTGTGCCTCCTTACATTGATTACCTGTTCCTCACAGGTGAACATATTTACTAGGGGTTGGCTCAAACCACAGGTTCAAGTAATGTGTTAAACAAGTAGACACTAGTTAACTCTTTCTGAATCACTAGAAGATTTACATACTGGTTTACTATGTTCCTAAGCTACAGTAAAATTTGCTTATACCAAGTTCCAATATATTCCAAATACGATACATTTCAATATTTATTTTATTAAGATAATCTCAAATGGTTTTACAAATACAAATATGATCATCTCTACTAGTGAAATAAAGGAATTGATTCAGGAAAGACTTAAAGCCTGGAAACAAGATTCCGAGCCACTGCAAGACCCTTTTTCATACATCTTCAACACAACACATGCAAAGGTAGCACAGCTGAAGTCCCCAAAGTAGGATCATATTTAGTCTCAGACCAAAAATCCCTGCCACTCAATTGAGCTAATTAGCTTGGAGACAGGAGTATACTGGCTGTTTACCTTCTAGTTTGTAATTAGCATTACCCCCTCCCCCCCCACCCCAATTCAATGAAAAACATTTTGTAAGATGGGCATGTCTACAAAGGCAAGTTTCAGAGCAAGGACAGAACTTGATCTCACTTGACTCCAGGTCTCTTCCTCTATCTGAAGAAAAATATCTGACAGTTTTTAATAATGCATATACTCTATTTTAAAAATAATATTTCCAGCTTCATTTTAATTCATATTGATAAATTCTGTATTTCCCGGAGAAAAAAAAGTGAAGTGTGAAAATAATCTTCTCTATAGAGCTCTAAGATTTCCTTCCCATTCTCTGTCACAGAGAAAAGATTACACATCTTGCATGGACAGAACTTTGGCCCTCAGACTGTAAGAACATGAGTAAATTAGCATGAGACAGTCTCATTTTTAGGGAAGGCACTGTGTTTCTGATCATAACGCAGCACCCATTCCTCTGCCCTTTTACCACTTAATATAGGGGTGGGGAACAATTTTCTCAGGGCAGCTAAGTATTTACCATTACTAACTTTTGAGGACCACACATTAAAATATGCTCTAACATTATTAATGTGAAAGATAAATGGTGTCTCGTCATTACTGTACTCACCTTGTGTTCATGCTTTTCCTCCCTCTACTCACAGATGTTATCAGCTCACAGTATGCATGTGCATAACAGAGAGCTGTCTTTATGCTCACCTGCAGGTAATTTTGAAATGACAGGTCTCATTTGACCATAAACCATATAAATGAAGTTCCAGGCTACATCTGGCCCATAGGCTGTAGGTTTCATCTACTCTGCTGTAGGGTTTTTCTGCTGCTTGGGGCAGCCAGGAAGGACAGCAATTTACCCCCAGGTGGATCATGGAGGGCTAATCCATCCTGTAGTATACTTTTTTAGGAAGTTATATGCCACTCCATGTGATTTCAGAACATCTTACGTGAGTGCACAATATCCAAAATACACAAAAAGCTGTTGCTGTTAGAATGTTCTGACCTTATTAGCGGAACAAAGAGCAGTATTTAAATAACAGCCTGAAAGCTCGGGGAAACTTGTTTCACTCCAAGAACAGTCAGAGGCACAATATCAGAAATTAGTGTCACACAGAAGTTATGTTTGTGTTGTATATGACAAAGTACTAAATAAACCTAGGAGAGAGATGTTCTGCAGAGAACTCCAGCAGCAGTTAATTGCTATTCCTCTTTTCATTTTGCCATTTAAACATAAAAAGGGCAGTTAAAACAAATATGCTGTCAAAATGGATTGAGTATCAAGTTATTCCCCATTACAGGAGCAATACTATACTTACTGAGGCAGCAACGAATCTCTAATGAGAGACAGAAGCTTGCTGTTTGAGTCGAGGCTCTCCCCTTTCCCCTCAGCCATGACCTCGTGGCTTAAAAGCAGTGACGTGGTTTCTGAGAGCAACCGCAAGCTGAAGAGTCTCCATTCCACTTGAAAATAAAGGTGCCAAGAATGTGACCACACTGAAGTCTAATTAAAACAAAATGTGGAATTCATGGAAACTGTAGTTGATGTGGCCATATACTTACCATTCTGACTGTGGACCAAAGAAACTAGTGGTGGGAGGATACAGGCTTCAACCTAGAACAGAGAATTAGAAAGATCTGGCTTAGATTATTCACAGGGGAAAAAATAGAAGATAGTGTATATCTGTTCTATGTTTATTCCACTGCTAGAGCCCTTAATCAAAGAGATGAATAATCATAGAAATTCATCCATAATCACACTTAGAAAGCCACCACGTTCACATTTCTCTGGTAAGATGTCATGAAGTTACAGACAGTAATGTACTTTTATACAGAAAACAACAGTAAATTTGGTATAATTCATTGAGAGTGAGTTTTAATTTAAAATACAGAATTCAGTGCAGATGCAAGATATTAAGAAAAAAGAGTATTAGAATATCTATTAATCCTGATGCTTTAATCCATAAACTAATCATCAAGTAAGAATTCAGAAGAAACATACCTCTAAAACAAATCTGCATAGAACTAAAATATATCAGGAAAGATGTACTACCTCTAACAAAATATCCTTCAGCTTAGTAGAGAGTCTTGATAAAATTCCAACTTCTTCCATTCTGGTAATACAGAGTCTTCCAGTAAAATTTAAATTTACAGACTTAAGATTTGAAATATGAAAAAAAATTAATCCAGTCAACACTTTATTGTCTATGAGTGTATTGCTCCAGATTAATCATCTGTCCGCTTAGTTCCATCTGAAATCAACTATGGAAAACCAGGCTATAACTCAGTTTTATACATCTAATATTACAAAAATAGTGTATTATTACTATTCTCTGTAAGAGAATGAATTGCTAAGTCTTAACTCATTGGTAAAATATAATTTATTTAGACAGGACATGTTTTGGTTTTGGGGAGAGGATGGATGGACAGCCTTGCAATTTTTAAGCATGCATCATGGATACACAGCTTGTGCTTGGATTTATTTAGAAAAATAAAACAGTAGTGTAGGTTCTCACTACACCGTGGACAGGATTTGGTGTAACAAGACTGCATTATAATCCCCCATGTGTTTTCTTTTAGTGATTAATACTAGAAGAGAGAATTTCTCTAGATTTCTGCAGCTACTATTAAGAAACATCTAGAGAAGCTGAAAGTATATATGAAAAGGGGTCATTAAATGAAGTTATCCTCTAGTCAGCAATAACTACAATTAACAATTATTTCATTGTTAGTTGGTGGTCTCCGTTAAATGAACCTCTGACATTAAGGGATTCATTTAGTCTACCTTGTTTTCACTTCTGAAAAAACTACCAAAAGATGCCTTTGTTACATACTTTCAATAAAAGAGGTAAAGGACTCTGCTTGAGGTATGGAAGTCAAACTACCCGTGCAAGCCTTTCCGTGTATATAGATAATGCTATGTATCACAGATGGAGTGACTTTTGTAACACTTCATAATTTTGAAATATTTCATGGTCTTTTCAGTTAATATGCAATAAGATAAATAATAAAACTACACTGCACTCCAACAACTCCATTAATGCAGGTTTCTAAACTGTTCTACAAATTCTAATTTATCAGTTATAACATACATGTGAGGTAGGATTAAAAACAAGTATGTACTTAAGGCCTTTCAGTCCAAAAAAACAGTTCAATCTATCGCAATGCTTCTCAAATGAAGAGACATATTTAAGTGGTGAATTAAAGGTGTGAGACAAAGGAGCAAAGAAAGCAGCTCTCAATTGTCTGAAGCAATGTAGGGACTCAGAATATCATGAATCACTCAGGAGCAGCAGCATTGACTCAGACTGATAACGATTAGGATGGCACTACACAACAGTATGATGCTTCAATTTCTAAAACTTCAAATCTTCTTTCACTTTCATCTAGTACTAAGAGTAGTGAATGTAGTTAAGCCACTCATAAGTCTTTTCTAAGATAAACATGTTTTAGACTGTCATTGTAAAGAAGATTCTTTAGGTCTTAAATAGCTGTAGTAGCTTTTTCTGACCTTTTTCTAACATGAACCTCAATTTTGGCAAACTGCTTAGAATGGAATTCTCCATAGCAGGTGTTTGCCTCATGTCAGTTCGGTGTGGTGGGGAGATCAACTAATGAAACACTAAGCCTATGGAAAAATGCTTGTGATGCAAGAGCATATCGGGATGCACATAATGAAGGGAGAAGCAAATATTAAATTGTACATGAACCTTAAATCAGATTCTTCCTAACTCTGCAACCCTGATCTTCTCTCCATGCCATTTGGGTCACTTTTTTAACTAATGTGTACACAAATCTGTAAACAAGATATGAACAAAGCAAATAATTATTGAGCTGAAATAAACTGAAGTGTAATAGTACCTAAAATATTTTTAATAAATTCACCATTGCACAAGTCTCTCTAAGTTATGTATACAGAAGCATGGTATTAGTATTTTGGCATTTTCTAGAGGGATTGAAACAAATAGAAGAATACTCAAACAAGGATTCATTTTTTTCTTCTTTTAAATGACTGCTGACATCTACATGGAATCAAATCTTCATATATGCGTGAAGGTAGCCAGATATTTTTCTTGTTTCAGTCTTTATCACTAAGATTGCTTACAAAAAAGTGGGAAATATTCTTCTTTAAGCCTAAACAGGCTACATAGTTTGAATATGATCATAGCTATAATCCAGGTTTCTACCAACTTCTAAATAGCCTGATACCCATTTCGTGATAAATCCCTAACTGCACAAAGCCACCATTGTATAATTCTGTAATGACAGCATTCAAAGGCTATACTGCCACAACTGTCCTGTTATCAGTACCCAAATAACAATGAAATACTAGAAACTTCCATACACACTACATCTGTGTCTCGCAGCTATGCACAGGACCAAACAAAAATTACCAGCTCAAACCTGGTAATCCTGTTTCTGACAATTGGAAAAGAGTAGAAAAAGAGTAGGAGCAATAGACCAAGTATAAAGTAAAACTGTAGTTTCTAGTGAAGTAACTCGAGTTAAGAAACTCCCTAAGCTGATGCTGTATCTGTATTGTTGCATTTAATAATGCTTACTAGCCTTTTCTCCCATATATTTGTCTAACCCTATCTTAAATGTATTTAGACTTGTAGCATGCACAATACCCTACAGCACTGAATTCCACACTTCAGTTATCCCTTATGAAAAGGTACTTCCTTGTTTATTTTAAGGCATTTAACTTGATATCTACTTATTGTTATTTTCTCCCAAGTAACTAGTGATAGGACGGAGAGGAAATGGCCTCAAGTTGCGGCAGGGGAGGTTTAGACTGGATATTAGGAAAAATTTCTTCACCAAGAGAGTGGTCAAGCATTGGCACAGGCTGCCCAGGGAGGTGGTGGAGTCACCATCTCCAGAAATATTCAAAAAAATATGTGGATGTGGCGCTTCGGGACATGGTTTAGGGGGCATGGTGGTGTCGGGTTAACGGTTGGACTTGATGATCTTGAAGGTCCTTTCCAACCTTAGTGATTCTGTGATTACGAAAACCATGAATAATTATTTCCAATTCATCTCTCCCATGCTAGTGATCATTTTATACTCTCAAGTCTTTTGTTTCCAAGCTGAAGTTCTTAACAACTCAGTCCCTCCTCACAGCATTGAGCTGTACTTTTTCTTGTTAAGTCATTCCCTTTGAGAGTGAATGACCACAACTACATTCAATATTCAAGACTTGAGGGCACCACAGACTCACCATGGCATAGTGATATTTTCTGCTTTTTTGTCTGATCTTCTACCAGTCATTTCTAATAATCTAGTTGTCTTTCTGATTGCTGATGAGTATAAAGCTATAATTTTCAGAGAAAAACTATGCTAAAAGATCTCCAGAACCGCTACAAGTAGTTTAGAGCCTGACACTGCATATGCATATTTGGAATGATCTGCCCCATGTGAGTCATTTGACATTTATCAGTATTGAATTGCATGTCACTTCATTGTCCTTTCACTCAGTATCTTGATACCTTCTGCAACTCTGTCAGTTTTAACTTTCACTACTGTGAATAATTTAGTGTCATCAGTCACTTCTGTCACCTCCCTACTCATTCCCTTTTCTGGATTAGTTATAAATAGCAGATGTCGCAACACAAATCTTTGTAAGGCACCATTCTTGGTGTTCCTAAATTTTTAAGAACTGATCTCTATTCTCTACTTAGTAAATTTTAACTAGTTAGAAGTTCATCTGTCAGAGGGTAAGAGGGAAGGGCCACTGATGGATTTGAAGAGTCTTTGGTGCATGACTCTGTCAAAAACTTTTTGGAAATCCAAATATACTATCTAAAACCAGAACATCTGTCTCCACTGATGTGTTCACTGATTTCTGCAAGCAAAACTCTACTAGTGAGGTATGAACACCCAGCAAAAGCTGCACTCACTTTTTTACAGTATTTTATTACTTACAAAAATCATATCTTTTGAAAACAAGGCACAATTTTAATAGAAATTCTTTCTAATAGAAAGTCTGTATGTTGCTTCAAACCTCAAAAGAGAAAGAGAGACAAGCCACAGTTTCAGAGTAATTAAGAATTCACCAGCTGCTGAGAGAAGCTTGGAAGAGACAACTGTAACTTCAGTCCTTCCCTGATTGTCTCTGCTGTTGAGATATCAGACACAAGGCCTGCACCCTAAACGTATATGCTTGCTTTGCTAGAAACAAACATTGCCTCAACTTTACTTAACTTCACCAAGCAAAGCCCAAGCTCCACAAGTGCCCACTAAAAAGCAGTTATAACACTGCCAGTGGAAGGATCCAATAGACTAAACTCCTGTCTAGAGGGAGGTATCTTAAGAATGATGATGGAGAACCAAACTTTCATTCGCTTGTGGCTAGTCAGCAAAGATGAATTCAGCTATTCAACATATACACGCGATCATCATACACTAATGAACTAGCATATAACGAAACTTAACCATTATCCCCTACAACTTAGACTACATTTATATGGATAGCTAACCTTCTTTCTCAAGGGCAGAGAATCTACCTTAATATGGTTAACATTACCAACCTAAAAAATCTCTCCCTTCATTAAAACTGAGTTTCAGAGCTCTTCAAATCAGTGATTAAGGCCAAAGCCTTGACATTTGGTGTTACACTGGGTAGACAGAAAAAGTAAGCAGGCTTAAAGCCTGGTCTAGAAGCATTTGTGAACCATGATATTCTCAAGTGAAAATCAGACCCAGTATTTAAACTTACATAAATAAACTACGCTATTCATTCCATGCAGCTATTGTATCAAACTTGCAAGTGACTAAGCGCATTACTTTACTTCCAGAGAGTTTTCTAGAGATACCTGGTTATTTTCAGTCTGCATATGTTTAACTTACAACTACTGACAAATATCTTCTCCTTACCCACTATTCAAAGAAAAACATACCAAAGCAAAGACCATCAGCTCCCAAATCCTTTTTTTCCAGTCACATGTAAGATCCACAACATCCAACACCACCTTGACATTTACTCTCATTAAAATTCACATACAAATTTATTGCTGAAAGTGACCATGGAATTAACATCACGCTGCCTTCAAATTTCTTAAAGCATTTGCTGGAGGCACAGCATGCTCCTCAATGTTTTAATATTGCCAGTAATCTCTCAGAATGTAATAGAAAAAATAATCTAATGCATGTTAGAATGACCTGGGGAGAAGGATGACATTTCTGTAATTTTTTTTTTTTTTAAAGTCTTCAGAACTTCAGAACCTTCACTGAGGGTGGTTTCGGTTTTTTTCTTACTTCTGGGAAGACACAGCATTGATTGACTGACTCAATATGTCAATTAGGACAGAACTCGTTTCACAAAAAAGTCTTGTGTCACATGGATTAGCTTAATGGACAGAAAGCCACATGTGGTGTAGAATTTTTATCTACTTGAAAAGGGAAAGTGATTGAAGAAATGCTGTACAATACGTTCATATAGTCATACCCTACACTGAAAAAATTAAGGTGTCAGTGGTTAGATCAGAACAGCCTGTGGATGAAGAACACCACTGATGCTGAATCAAGAAAAGACTAAGACGAACAGAAAAAAAACACTTGCAGAAGTTTCTAACCCTTGTGTTGTCATCTCTGGTGAAAATTACTCTTATATTGTCAACCAGTAGATTTCCATGTCATACTGCTTTTCCCTTGACTTCCCATCAAGCAACTCATCATGTTCAATGTGCTTTTATTTAGGCCTGATTTTTAAAAACAGGTTTTCAAACCTCCTCTTTTGAGGACAATCACTGCTAACAACTTTTGCTTCAACCAGAGAAGAACTTCATGCTTCAGGTAAAAGATCATCTGTGCAGTATACAGTGCATTTTTGGGAGCTAGTTAGAGTATAGAAAGGACTCCCACAGGAACTGCCTGCCATCATGAACCTCATCACTGCTTAAAGTGCTCTGAATTAGCATACATCCTTTTTTCAGGCAAATAAATATACTTAACAAAGAAAAATGCAAATGATACAGTCAGCACAGAATTCTTCCAGTTAATTATATCTAAACCTTTACCAAAATTTCAAAATAAGTATTCTTATAACTCTTATTACCTGAATTTAATAAATATTTTCCAATTTTAGGTACATGGAAGAAACAGGCAGTTGGACTTGTATCAGTTAAAGAACCTTCGTGATGGCCTTCATCATCATATTTGAGTACCTTGAAATCTACAGTTTTGTCAAAACTTGCTGAGTGACAAGTACTGTTAGTCTTTACTTTATATCTTGTAAAAATGCACACAACTGCATACAAAATTAAATTACTGCTCACCACTAGCTTTCATTTGAGTACTTTAAATTCATTTCCCTTGACTTTATCACACTTAGTAATATATAATACAGTCAGTCCCGACAGAAATTAATCTCCTCAACAAACTGACTTCAGGTTGATGCTAATCAGAAATTTGATCACAAAAAATCAATTTATCCAATTTTCTTTGTTCAAGGTACAAATACAAAGGCAAATCAAAACCCAGAACAGGCAATTCTTTTCTTCTCAAGGTGAGAAGAACCTGGAATGCTGCTCCTAAATTCCTACTAACTTATCCAAGTTCCATTGCAGCTAAATTCCAACCAGAAGGGAGCTGAAAAACTGACTGGTTCTGCTTGCTTAATATAATCTCATTTTTTATTAAATTCATTAAGCTTTCTAAAAATGCATTTGATTTCTGATTAGACACTTCAAAACAACGTCACAGTTGTAGTGGAAAAAATGCATCCTCTGAAGAAGGTTTTGTCTTCCCCACTCTCCATAAAATGCTGTTTGTAACCAACTTTGTCTAAATGAGCAGTCCAGTCTTCAGAGATCAGCCTAGGATACACATTTCTCTCCAGTAAGAGAGCTTCCTATTAACCAGTGTTATACTTAAATATTGATCTGGAAGCTTGAACATGTCTTGCTTCAACTTTTTAAAAAAGCACCAATTTCCACTGGGTGCTGGCATTTATATTCATAGATTCCAGTCATGCTCAGCGAGCAGCAATTAGAAGATATCCCTTGAGTAACAGCAATTCTAAAAATATTCTATATGCATCACAGAAGATGAAGTACCACTTTCTGCCAGTAATGTATGCTGTACATTCAAGTATAATTAGCACACTAGACTTCGTAAATAGTATTAAACTAATTACTGTTTGCTCCACTAGTGGCAGATGTGGTTAGAGATTATTAATTACAGTGGACAATTTCTTGAATTTAACACACTAAATACAAGGCAATTTCTCCACTTTATTTTGTGTCTGGCTCTTTGCTGAGTGTCGGAGGGCTCTTTTAAATCAGGAAGAACTGTTAGTTATGAAAATGTGAAAGTGAAGTCATAGATGTTATTTTCTTAAAAAAAAAAAAAGCTGTTCATTGACAAGGATATAATTATTTCTAGCTAATAAATTTCAATATACACCTATTCTAAATCAGGGAAACTATTCTACAGAAGTGCTATGTGCCATAAATTTACAAGCACTGGACAGGCAGGAAGTTTTTCCTCTAGCTACAGATGGTTAACCAATGTGTTCAGATAGATTTTAAATAAACACCTAAAACTTTCAGCACATGTCATGAAGTAAACTGTTCCACAGAAATTTAGATACTTAAATAAAACTCAACTACTGGTAGCCAGGGGTTACTTAAAAGAGAGTGGGATAGTTATTCCCTGGCTTCAATGTAACATTCTGCTGAATGTAGGGATGGGAGCAACGGAAGAAGGATTGTGAAGGGGAGCTATCTCCTTGGTGCTGTTTTTTCAGGGAAAAAAAAACTCAGATTATTGAAGTTTAAACACCTAGGGGAATTTTATGTAATGTGCTAACACAAGGTCTTGCAATTTCAGTAAATATTGATAGACATCCATAAAAAAGGTACATATTTCTATCAGAATAGGACACACCAATAACCCACAGAAGTAAAATTATTATTTTTAAAAATTGAGGTGATTCTAGAATGATACAGTCATAGTACAGTGACTTGCAGACTGACAGACGTGTAAAGAGATACCAATAGGTATTCATACCTCGCCTACATTTACATTTCTTTTCTAGAACATCCTTTGCCATATTAAATTGAACTGTTTAGTTCTGTACTATTTCTCCTCTGACTATTAATTGGTTATATTTTTGTGTGTAAAGACCATCTTCTTGAATACCACTCTTCTGTGAGCATTAATGAAAATAAACATTAAACTTACTTAAATTCCTATTTATATTTTTTATTAATTTTAGTATTTTCAGTTATTAAGGCTTTAATAATCTAAATACTCAACTAATGCACACACCAAATAGGATTCAACTTCCAAAAACATTTAATTTCTAAGATCATCCATTCTTCGTAGTCCAATCCCTAAGATCACTCCTTCTTATGAATGTATCAATTTGCTAATGCCTTTATCAATTTAAGTGCTACACTGAGTGTGTCCTTAACCTAATTCCAACACAAACACATAAATTTCAGTTTGAATTAAATGGTCCTCCCAGTAAGTATCGTTATGCTTTTGGTAGAAATTGAGGCACAAGACTGCACTGGTACAGGTTACAATGATTTGTCCATCACTGATTCAAGCATTCCAACCTACTGATTTGCTGACAACTATTTCACAGAGTAACTGTCTGGCTTCTGCTAGCTTAGCTGAAAGTTAATCATTTAATGAAAAACTTCAAAGAAAACAAAACTTCAGTGATATAAGAAGCTTACAGTATGTGGGTTTTGTAATTGCAATGCAATTTTTAGCAGGCAATCTGTCATACTTAAACAAAAAACCCCACCATAACTGCCATAAACTGTTACTCTTGATCATGATCTCATCAGGAAGAGTACTGGTGGTACAGGATCTTCAACCCTCAGAGGTGGTCTTTCCAAGCTATGTTAAAAGCATAATGACAAATGAACGGGTGAAATATTCACTAATAGCAACATACTTGCTTTGAGGCTGAAAACTTATAGAATCAAGTGTTATATTTACATAAAAATAATTTCAAGAACTGCTATTTCTAAACTCTAAGCCCTTCTCAATCTCCCTTTAACTTCTTATACAGTAAACTGAGTCCAAATGCCTTGCTGCTGCTTTGAAAATTACATCTCCATAAAGAAGAAGGATTTTTCCTGTCAGGTAGAACCACAATATATTTTAAGCCATAATTTAAACAGTTTCTAAATCTTCAAAACATTCTATTTATCAATGGAATCAGGCGAATTAGCCTGCAACTATTTAATTTGTTGCCAGACTTACGGTCAAGCGATGAATTGTCAACAAGACAGGATGCTGTGTAACTGCTTCAAAGGTTGATAAAGTAGTCTTAATCAATTCTTCTGATGCAGCTTGCCCTATTAGTAAAAATCGTTGTATTTTTTTATAAAATGCAACCGTTATAATGCCTACAAATAAAAGTACAGCAATATCATAGGTTACCTTACCTATTGCTCCATCCAAGTTTGTTTCTCCTGAATCTATTGATCTGATAAAACTCTACAGAAGAAGAGAGGCATTTATGTTAAAACACTTTAGGAACAAAAATTAAGAAGGGTAATCACTGAATAATTACAACATGAAATTCTTTAAGGGACTGTGTAAATACAAAATGTTAATGCATCTCCATTAGTAATCACTGTTGTAATAATTAAGATATGAAAGACTGAAAGCATTCATGATCTAGCTGTTATAATTTTGCAAGTCTGTAATGCTGCTGGACACCTAGTTAGAGTACAGTAAGGACTATTACTCTGACTAATGTCAGGAATTACAACATTTCCAGCTAAATAGACAGTAATTAAATGTCTTTATTGTTAACAGAAAACTGTAATTTCTAAGACTACTTTGAACTTCCTTGGCCATGGCTATGTCAAAATAACTCACTAAAAAGACTGAAGATCCTCCAGAAAATGCAATTTTCTGTTATTTCAACCATCTTTTTGATCTCCATGCATATTGCACACACTATGGATACACTAACACACAGGAGAACATTCAAAAATGCATAACCTTCTGTTAAAAATCACCTAAATCAGTCATTATTTTGAGGAACAGGAACAATGAAATATTAATAATCTGGGTTAAGTAAATATTGTACAATTAGACCCATTATTCTTTTGCCTTTTTATCTTGATTTCACTCTTTTGCTTTCACCTCTATGCATAGCTGTTTATTTCATAGGGGATGCAAAAGACATTATTAACATTTGCTAAAGAAGGAAGAATTCTCAGCAGAATTTATAGTATGCTCTTTTTTAGTAATGTGGTATTTAATACATAGAGAATTTACCATGCATAAACCTCCTCTTTATTTTCAATTTGCACACATATCTATTTATTTATATGAGGTAAAGCATTAAGAAAATGACGCCTGTTTTATTTTTCACTATCAATTAAAATTTTGTGATTATATATTAAATTGGCAGAAGTGTCTTTGTGGATTATCTTTTTCTCAGTATGTAAGAAACATCTGAAGGATTCTTCTCTAATTAAAAATACAGTTAGAAACTAATTATATATTTCATAATTTAAAAGCATCTCAGAGGCAGTCATAAAAAACAGCTGCTTTAAAAAAGTTATTTTATCTTCCTGATCTTTTGAAGAAAATTACTAGTTATTATCTAATTAACTTGTTTGGGAAGAGATTAAATTATTTTATTTGTCATTTAAGACAGTTTCACACCTAACCATAGTCTCAAGACCAATTTGGAAAAATCAATATAGTAGGTGCAAAAATTGTTCTGGCTACTAATGCTTATTTCCTTAATTTTGTATTAGAAACACAAGAAGATGTATTTGTACAAAGAAAACCACGACTATCTGGGAATTTTTAAGCAACGGAGAGGAATGGTGTGTGTGTTCCACTACAGGTGAGTCTGTGCCTCCACTAGGAGCCTACTATTAGCTGTGCCTTTGGGGCAGAGCATGTCCTCCATGTATTTTTATTCACAGCTGAAAACATGAAAGGACTGTTCTGACTCCCTCTCAATTTCTTTCCACAACAGTACAGAAAATTACAGTGATGATGGAAATAACTTCAAAGCAACAAGAAAAAAAAATTCTCAATGAACAAAAGTTACAGGAAAATAACTACTGTTTTCCTTCCAGATACCACGCACACATCTTTCCACCCCTAATCATTTCTTATTAAGAGTAAGATTTTTTAATAAATCAGGAAAACAAAAAAAAAAAAGAAAACACACACAAAAAAAACCCCCGAAAGACTGACTTGCTAAAGTCTTAGAGGCCTCTCTGAAAAAGTACAAGCTGATGATCAAATGTCTCTGTATAGATGTCAGTGGTAATCTTGCTAAACACAAAATTCTAGAGTAGACTGTTGCCTGGTAGAATGGATAGTTACCCTTCCAGAAGTAATTAGATTTGTCACACAGTTATAAAAAATGGATTGAAATTTCATATTATTTTTTCAGATATACTACTTCCCCTCCCTTTTTTATGTGTACTTGAAATAGTATATGCAAGTTCCTGAATTGCCTTGTTTGATGGAGACAGAAGGACAAGATGCAGGAAATATTCAGTAACCTTCCCCTCCTTGATCTGAGAGAAAAGCTGTGGTAGTATAACTAGCCTGACTTCCTCAGTCAGTATTTCAAGCAAGCTGGAGTAACATTAAAAGAAAACTTACATTGTACCGGGTCTGCTTTACCTATGCTGCTGACCGAAGAATTTCACCTTCTAAAAGGTTGATCCAAAACCATTAATAAATCTACTGCATAATAACAAATGCTTCAAAGAGATAAAAGGCTTTGCAATTCAACATCTCCAGTTTTAATTTTTTTCTTCATTCTAATGTTGATTTTTATACAAATATTTTAGTAGAGCTAAATTAAACGCCCATTTTCTTGGAATCAAGATTAAAAGAAGAAAGAGAAGGGAATCTGAACAGTAAACTAATCTAGCTGTTTGGGGTGAAGCATTTCTTCATGCTATTGTGGAAGCAAATACATAGTTATCATTTACAAATCTGTAATTTAAAAGTATTTGCTTAACTCTGATACGCAACTTGAGAATGTTTTTTTCTCATTTAGCAGCAGCAACGGTTTTCCTATGAGGAAATTATATTACAAATGTACTACACTTTTGCTATACTATCCTACGGCACAGTTAAAAAAACCATTTTCTTTTTTGAATGACATTGAAAATGTCATAAATAGCTTGTAGGTGTTAACATGAGACAAATATCTTCGCTCTGTAGCTTGTAATAGCTTTTCATCAACTACATAGAGTTTAAAAGTAGTGGCAAGAAAATAAAGATGACAAAAGAATGCCTTATATATTAGATTATAACTTATCTTTCATTTCTACTCATAAAATACTATCATAAAATTCTAGAAATTGTATTCTGTGTAATTTAGAGCTAAGCTTTTCTAGTCTAAAATACAACACGCAGGAAATTCTCAGCTTATCAGAAATGTGCATAGTTTCTATATACTTGAACACAGGATAGCGTATTTTCCCTTTGACCCAATAGATTACTACAGAAAATATTTTCTGCTAATATACACAGTTTTGAATATAATCAAAGCTTAATTTTTATATCCAGAATAAAGTTCTTGCTCCAATTTATAAGTTCAATGTAATTTTATTACATTAAAATAATTACCAAAATTTTATGCATATGTATATTTGTAAACAAGATTTAACTTAGATGGTTATACTCACAAGTAAGGTCCCATAGTTGAAAAGAAACTCCTCTGTGACTATCTGGGGACGAAATACCTGTTTGAATTTAGCAAAAGTTGAAAAAATAAATTAAATGTGTATCTTAGGATCAGAAAAAGTAAAACATATATTTCACAGCCATGTTTAAAAAAGAGGACAAAACATGTATTTGCTTCTATCATTAGAGTTGTCTTACAACATGCAAAAATGAGGCTTATATCTTTAATGCTGTTACACAGCTGGAACATTCATCAACATAGCTATACTTTTAATAAAAGATCTATTTTATCCATTCTGATCATGATCAGCAGAAATTCGACTTTGGGAAACCGCAAGAGTTTGTCCTTCGTTAAACAATTTTTGGAAAAAAACCCACCTACCTGGGATGTCACAAGGTGAAGCACTACAGGCATCATAGGAAGGCACATCTTCAGCTGTTTGGCCTGAACCGTTGATGGGTGTTTACGTCCACAGACATTAGTCAAGGCAGCAAGAATGTCACCTACAGAAAACAACATTTCAGACTGATCTAACATAATTGATTTACCAAACAAGAGCAAATGACATATAAAATATCTCTGTTCCAGTATCTCCTGTTCAATCCCATCCTCTCCCTCCTGCCAAAAGTAGCGTTCATGTGATTGCATGATAAATCAAGCTTATCCAGCACTTTTCTTTCCTAGCTCAGTGTTCAGCCACACCAATTTCCTGCTCTGGCTACAGGGACAAGTGCGCAAATGTGACCTTTGGCAAAACGGTGAGGACAGAGATACAAGGCAGGTGTAGAAGCAAAGATAAAATTACCCTTCTTGTCAGGCTGGACTTATAGTGGCTTTAAGTGGCTACATATGCATGGAATTATACTCTTGAAACTCTATGGATGCAATTCTATTTCCAGTGAAATAAAAAGCAAAATTCTCATTAGTTCAAGCTGACAAAGAGCTGAATTCACCATGATTTGTAGTGACATAATGCTCAAGCATTATATTTTTCATGCAGCATAGTATTACTGGAAGAAAGAAAGAAACAAACATCCTCCCCACCTTCCAAAATACTCCTCCACCATCCACACACACACTCTCATTCAAAAGTTTAACAATGACTTAAGTGACCTAAAGCAACAGGAATTCTCATGTTCTCATAAAAGAGGTAGCAGCAGGTCAATGTGAGAACTTAGTTGCTTCCATAACAAACCTCAGACACAATAATGAGGGAACAAAATTCCAATTGCAATAGTGAAAATTATACTTCAAACTTCAGAAGAGACATATAGAATAGAATCATAGGATCATTTAGGTTCGAAAAGACCTTTAAGATCTTTGAGTCCAACTGTAAACCTAACACTGCCAAGTCCCGCTAAACCATGTCCTTAAGTGCCACGTCTACACATCTTTTAAATACCTCCAGGGATGTTGACTCAACCACTTGCCTGGGCAGCCTCTTCCAAAAAAATCAAAGAACATGATGCTGAACTTGTGGCACATTAACTATTGTCTCAGAAAAGCAAGAACCCTTCTGCATGGAATAAAGAACAGAAGCAGGAGGAGAAAAGTCATGGCTCAAATGCAAAGAAGGAAAATTCTGTCCCTACAGCCTGAAAATATTAAAAGCCAAATCATGTCTTGAAAGAACACTTACTGTATTTTTTTCCTAATGAGAGCACTGCACAAAATTGTAAAAGGGAAAACACAGAGGCATTAATAAAAGAGGACAGGATTCAGTATTTTATACAATTTTCATGCCAGAAAAGGCCCTTCCTTTCAGAGTAAGTCATAGAGTTCATTCATGTTGAATAATACCCATGCTTTTCTGCTGCTCCCATGGAGTTCAATTTTCAATGTAAGTGGAAATGACAGAGCCTGGCACTGAAGTAGGTTGTAAAAATACATAGACTTCAAGATTTGACTCATTCTGGAATGTGTTACTCAAGAAAAATAGCGTGTTGCCTAAAGCTCTCCAAAAACATAAACCAAAATACTGTTTCTTCATCAACACATTTTTGTTTTTAATTACTTGCAATACTGTAATTTAACAAGACCTTTCTGTGGTTAACAACAGATAATTTACTGAATAATCTACTCTCTTTCTAAGATTTTAGGACTATATAATCATATTTGCCAATTTTGCTGTTGATAGATAGATATGGTTACTTCAATTTTTAGCATGATCTAAGCAATTTATATCTACTTCCTAGAAATACGTTAAATATCGTAAATGCAGAAATAAAATTACTTTCTTACCTAAAACAACAGAAAACTTTTAAAATTATCCATGAGAGTAATAATTTCTTTCATTTGTGTTAACGTTGAGGCAAATTTCTACAACTGGTTACTCTATTTGGTTTATAGCTACATCTGGTGGAAGAAGATGGGATCAGTAAGGAACTTAAATAAATGCATATTAAAAAAGCCAGCTAGGATTAACTCCAAATCAACAACTAAACTGCTTTTAACTGTTCCACTTCACAAATCTGATCATTTTTCTTAGGAGCCCATAGCTTTTACCTTCTCAAGCAGAACATGTTCCTTCATCATACTCACAGCAATAAAAAGAAAAAGCCTTCTGACAAATGTGGACAGATAGCTTAATCTTAATAAAAACAATCAACACACAAATCTAGTTAGGAAAGGAAAACAAAGTGTAAAAATTATGCTTGATATACCAGTTGTCCAAACAAAACACTGAAATTTTACATCAGTAGCAAAAAACCCCAGCAGAATACATGTTAAAGCAATTGATTATTAGGTATTATAATGATAGCAACTATAGATTTGATGTATAGCACTTCCACGTTCTGAAGAAATATCAGGGGCCACTGTATTAGTCGCATATAGTATGTACAGACTGTAGGAAGTGAATTTCTGCCTCAAACATTTGTAGTCTGAGACTTCCAAATCCTGAAATATACCCAATATACGAACCTGATATTTAGTTAGAAAAGAGGGATCAGGTATTTGTAGCAAGGCAAAAATTTGCATTGTCATAGGAAGTGAAGTTTCTTTTAAAATAGCAGCATGACATTTAGGTCTACTGACATTTGCAGCGCTACCATTTCATTTTCAATATTCTAGCAATAATGTAGAGAACATGAAAAAAAAAATCAGGTATCATCTCATCAGAAAATAATTTTATGAAAAAAAAAAAGTTTTATCGTTTAACAACAAGGCATACACACTCAGGGTTGGTTTTGCTCCTTTGTCTTCCTCAAGACCTGCAGTATGTCCTTCCTTGTCTTCCTATTTAGCTTTCTTACTCTATTCTGTGGGAGATCTCACCCGCCAGAAGTTTCAATAAGAATTTTAATGATGATTCAGACTGTCCACACCAATCTCATATTTTCTCCTTCCTTCTTACCTCCTTCTTCCTCCCCTTTCCCTCTTTCCTTCCTTCCCCTCATCCTTCCCTTCCTCTTTCTTCATCCCCTCTCCCCCTCATTCCTTTGTTCCTTCCCTTCTCCTCTCTACCCCTTCCTCTTTCCTTTCTTTCCTTCCTACCCCCTCTCATCCCTTCCTCTCTTCCCCATCCTCCCACTTCCCTTCTTCCTTCTTCCCTTTCCTCCCTAACTCCCTTCCTTCCCTTCTTTCATTTCTTCTTTCACTCCCTCCTAATTAATTTCTTCAAATAAAAACCTGACCTTTCCTCATATATCATGTAGTACAGCTTTTTCCAGAAACACAATCACACTGTTCTTACTCATCTAGGGTAATTTCTGTGACATTTCTTTTATTCAATATCAACCTTACGTTCAAAAATCACCAACAGATGCTCCTTAATTTTTCAAGATTTTATCTATTACTTTTGTATAAATGGCCAAAATTCTCATCCTGTTTCATCACCTTCTCTTGACTGACTCCCCAGACTCTCAAACTAATTTCTTCCTACTCCAGTTTCTGCTCTAGTTGTCAAATGAGTCCAGATTTTGTCCTGCAATTTGCAGGTTTTGCCCTGTTTGCACACAAGGCCTTTCACTGTTCCGTCTGCAAGTCCCCTCTTCCCCAGTTCCTCATCCCACTATGACACATTTGAGCATATTCAGTGATGACAGGACTTTAGCTGCTAAACCCAAGCAAATTTCTGCTTGAAGAATTTCTGTACACGAACAGCACAAACTTCCAAGTAGCTTTTTATCATTCCAAAGGCTCAAATACTAGTGAAATTTGAGCTGATATTCACAAAATTGTCGAGATGCATATCTTTGGCACAAAAACGACCTTCCTGATACAAAGTCCTTATTCCTAAGTGTAAGGGATGGGCTGAGGTAGCATTGATGCTCTCTCAGAGAAAAATCTTTCCATCTTTTCTTACTCATGAGCAAAGCAGTTCCAGACATCTAGAACAACTGAAGTACCTAGGCTGAAGTTTTCCAGAAAAATTGCCCAAAGCAGATACTCAACATAGAAGTTTCAGTGTAAGTGATTAACACATACTCATGGATATGCCCCATTGCATCTCTCCTAGCCCTGTGCTTTATGAGGCAAATTTGCTCTTAGGTTTTTCCATGTTTGGAACATCCTTAGAACGCTGATAAACTTGTTGAACATTTGGGCCTCATACCTGACTGAGTTGATGGGGCTTACCATTCAACAAATACAAAGAATTAATATAGTATGTCATGCATTCCAAAACAAAATATCTGAGCATAACTAAAAAACTTCATGAAGCTGATATCATGCAGTTATTGAAACCAGACGATACAGTCTTTCCACCTGTATATGTAAGGAGATATTTGTTTCTCGAGGGAGTATGCAAAGGCAACACTTGTTCAGTTAACGAACTGAATTTACCTAGAATCCCGGGCAGCTCCCGCACAATGTGATAGATGAGAAGATCCAGGCATTTTGACAGGTATTCACTGCCACCTTGCTGCTCTTTTCCTGGTGTGGTCTTTCTGCTGTCTCTTTCAACATACATCACGAGTCTACATTTAAGCAAGTGCAAAACATTATATCTCATAACAAAAAAATGGCATTATATCTCAAAAATACTACTGAACCAGACATTTCTAGTATCAGTGATTACAATCAAGATGATACATTAGTTTTGGCTCTGTAATTTTGTTGAAATTTTGGACTTTCCCTTTCAAATAAATCCATTTTTAAAATAACACAAATGACTGCCAATGAACAAGAGGAAAGAAACCCTTAAGCTACTATAAATAAGTGCAACTTCATTAGTTTAAATTAATATATGATGCTAACATAAGGAGTGAATCCCTCTGCAGACTTAGAGTGAGACTAATTCTAAAAAACACTTTATTTTGAAATATATGAACTATATGCACAATATAAGTAACAAAGACATTCACTTTCAACATGTAAGAATTCCAAAAGCAAGAATAATTTAAATCAATGTAATAAGAGATCAATCTTTCAGTCAACAAAAATCATACTACATAAATCATACTACAGCCAATCAAAATGTTAGCACTAGTTAGAATGGCCATATTGAAAGAGATAAAAGTCCAAACTAGCCTTACATCTGTTCTCTAGAAATCTGGTGTTCAAGATTTCTAAAGACAAACTCAATACTTACATTCTAACTGATAAGTGCTGTGTAGCTATGGCATTCTGCAGAATTACATTTCTCATAGTAAACTATGGTAACTGATTTGTTAGATATTGGCTAACTTACAAGAGATCGCTTTAATAATACACCTGTAACAGAATTCTTCAGGCAATATTTTAAAACACTCATTTGAATAGACAAAAGGGCCAAATTTCCCTTTAGGGGCATAATATTGACATCCTTGTTTCACATTCAAACTCCCAGGGAGTCCTGTGCAAAGAACCACCAGTCACTGGTGACTGAAATACATACTCTGGATTTATGAATATACTTCAGTATTTTTTTTTTAAATATCCTTCTTATGATCACCACTTTTTTACAGAGGTATGAAAATAACTTATTTAAACTCCCTCAGGTGTGCACAACAGAACTGCAGGACTCACAAACACAAAATTTTATCCTAGGAGGTGTGTATTTCCATCAAAAAGCTGATTTACTCAATGAAATAAAAACTACCTAAGAATGCATTTTGCAGGATTAGGCTTCTAAACAAAGCATGATTGTTCTGGAATACAACTCACCTTATACTTCCTGAACTGTGCTATAGAGACAAAGACAGAGATAAATCAAAAGACCCATTCGGTAACTACCTTTCAGTTCTGCAGTTGCCCAGATGCAACACATTCAGCTGTACTTCCCACAGAATATAGGGATCTCTTTTATTTTTCTTGGAATCTCTGAAAATTGTATTAAATTACAGGGAATTTTGATTTGTCTGGTACTTAAAAATTTGACATTACACTTTGAATAGAATTTTCCTTAAACAAACTTAAAAAAAAAAAAACTTTTTTAACATAAAACTGAATGTTTTAAATTAAAAAGGTATAAAGTCTTCTAGCCTTTCCAAATCACCAAGTAATTTTTATTCAAAAACTGTTTAACTTGGAACAAAAATATACCAAAAAAATCAGACTTTGTATGGATTTTTTTCTTTAAGAAAACGCTTCCATGATTTAAAAATGATCTGATTCTATATGGAAATATGTTTAAATCTGTTTAAATTTTTCTTAAAATAGGCTGAATAGACTTCAACATGAGTGGTCTTACTGCTGAGGGAGGTAGAGAGGAAGGGGGTAATTTTTTAAAAGCATGTTCTATCAGTTAATCACATTTGAGAAGCATATAAAGTATGTTTGTTTATTCTGAAATAGGAAAGATACAAAGTTTACATAAACTAACGAGTGTTCTCTTTTTGTGTTGTCCTTCCAATCACAAAATTGTCTTTCACATACAGATTTTCTAAAAATATGCACAACTATTTTTTCCCTGATAGTAGTGTTCAACTAAACATTGTCTCAAGAAAATTGCACAGATCCATGTATAGGCAGGAAGGCATTAGTATCTCTATTTTCCTTCAACAAATCCCTCAGTCATATATAGAACAATTCATGCATTCAACAAGCGTGAAAAAAATATGTAGATGTTAGTATAGATAAGTTAAATATGATGAGGAATAAACCACTGTCTATGAAGCCAGGTTTGATTAAAAAAAAATTTCTTCAAGTATCTATATCTCATGATATGGTCATCAGTGAGCTTTTACACAAAAAAGCAAAACAACCCAAGTTTTCTGAGAAAAGACATGAAGAGTGCAGCAAAAACAGGAGAACTGCAGCGAGTTAACAGTCCTGACTAACAGGAATAGGACTGAGGTCTACTACGTAAAAACAATAAAAACTATTCACTTATAAAGATGATCAACATGAAAAAGAGAAGGTTTAGTCAAAATTCAGAAGACTGAAGCAGAGACAAAAGGAAAGCGACTACACTGTTTTCTGTGTTTAACCTGTAGAACTGAAATTTCAATGAGAAAACAACAAGAATTTTTGAATGTTAGAAACAGCTAAAAATTAGTACAGCTGGCAAAGGGAGGTCATGGAATACCCACCAAATTCCATCAATTGTTAAAAAAATATTTCTCAAGCATAACAGACCTTGACCTGGAACAGAAGGGTAAATTCTGCAACCTCTCAAGGTCTCTTTAAGCACTGTTTTCTAAAATTCATTCATCCCCTTCTATCAGTATATTTACACCTAACATCCTTAATGTCAGCTTTAGATACCAGAAAGGTTTATCTACAACTTTACCAGCATCTCAACAGAGGGAAAAATGCATGTGGCCACCAGATAACTGAACCTAAAAGCAGGAGGTCTCTCCTTGCTTCTCCCCTCAGTTCACAGAGAATGACAGACCTCCAAGAAATAAAAGAATGTCTTCCATGCTCGGAGGACATAGAGAGTCCATTTACCCTGACAATTCAAGGACCCATTTTTAGTCAAAATCTGCTAACAGAAAAGGATGAACATTTTTAAAGAATTAATATAGATATATTGTTTATTTTGCAGAGATGCAACACTGGATGGCAGATCACGTTAGTAAGAAGAGTCAATCACTATCTCCCTTCTACACTTTTTTTTTTATACCAGCTTGCTGCTTTTTTTTCCTGAAATCACTGATTGTAATTGTTGCATCCTGCCTTCCATTTCCATGCTTTCCCATTTGACTGAGCACCAAAGTTTTCTGTTAGCTTTTTCACTATTTTTCTGGGCTAACCATAGACAGAAAAAGGCCAACAGGCTATGCTAGCTGTGTAATTGTAAATAAGTCTCCAAGTAAAGTTTTTGTTCGAGGGCATATACAATATCCGATAATTAAAAAAAAAAAAAGGGAGGTGGAGACAGATAACAGAGAAAGATTTTGCTAAAAAGTTATGCTTTTGTGCACAGTTAGGCTTTTGCAGACTGTGAAAGGCTGTTAGGAATAATACTACCATACCTCTCCACAAGTGTCCATCTCTGCAAATAGTAGAAAAAGAGGTTTAAATAAATTCTTTAGGGAGGAAGTTCAATCTCCAGGGCAGTCTCCGTTCACCTAGGAAATTCGCTGAAACCATTTAGATCCGGAAAGAACAATTCAGTGAGACTAACTGGAAATTACTACTAGTTCAGAAAAGGGTGAAATTATAAGTCTTAATAAAACTTCAGATTGTATCCCTCCTCTCATTAACAGGTAGCCTGCCTTTGCAAATCATGGCGAAAACAAGGAGACTAGAAAACTCCGGGTGATTAGCAAAAGAATTTAATTTGCATATTGTAAGCAAACAAGTACTATTTCAGCCTAAAAGGTCTCTTGTCTTCTCTAGCTCTATCACTGGCTAAGAAATATGGAAAATGAAAAGGTATGTAAGGGACCACCATGAAAGAGGTAGAAAAAAGGACAACAGGTGAATTGTATCAATGTTGTGTGAGAAAAAAATTCACTTCAAAATTACTTTTGATATTAGGTATACATGTTTTTCATTCACAGATCTCAAAATCTCGAAGTAGTCTGGAAAGTCCTAGTGGAATTTCCTTGGTGACATCCCTTGTCAAGCTCTTGAATTACACACTCTCACCACAAATAATTTCATAATTTAAAAACACACTACAACAGATTCAGAGAATTTGGGTTGGTTTTGGTTGGGTTTTGTTTGTTTTGGTTTTTTAAATCACAAAAATATCTGCAAAGGTATGTATAATTTTGATTGTTAAACTAAACAAAAGCTTTTTCTAATGACAAACTGAACAACATTTAACTTGAAGCTGTAGAGATATATGCAGTGTTACCATGAAACAGTTATTCCTGATTGTTTTATCACCTGCATAATATCCTTTAACTGATACACACTGAAAAATTGCCTTATATTATCATAAACAGATTTTATAATCTAAAGCAATATAAATCCTGCTACAGGCATTAGCTGCAACTGCTAAAGATAAACCAGTAAGTAGAAATTACACACATTTTATTACATACTCTTTATATTTCTCAAATCAAACACCCTCATAAAGAGGATTTGAGTATATAAAACATTTTCAATAGTTATCTGACTGATTACTGCTTACTGTACTAGCAATTTTGAATTTATTAGTCTTAATTTTGAAGTAACTGTTCCGTCATAGAACTGTAGACATTTAACTAAAATATACCAATAGGATTTCAACAGTTTAAGTCAAAGAATATCCATTATCTCTACTGGGCTTAATAAAATTCTTCCAGAGTTCAGGATATTACGAAAGTAATTGTTTCCACATATATTGGGTCATTTCTCTTCTCTCACCCTACTGTAGCCATCTTACTTTCTGGATGTAAGAGAAAGGTCTTAGTCTAGATGATTTATCCTGTCAGGAGATATACTGTACACTGAAGAACAAATTAAGAAAAACAGTTTATTGATACAATAAAACTGCTATAAGTCTTGCCTATTGTTTTACCTAATATGTTATACTATGTATTGTCCCCTAATCAGCGCTGTCTGGAGCATCACAATACAACAGCAGGATAAAGCCAAAATTCACAATACAAAATAACATCCCAAATTACCAACACATTCTCTTCAGAAAGGCTGCTCATTAGAAAGCATTATAAACAAAGAGATCAAATTGTTCGTAAAAATTATTGAGTTCTTCTCCTTCACATAATACCTTAGGTATAAATAAACAAATAGTAACTCTTAGTACAGGACTTCTGTCAGACATTTATCCAAACACATAGCTCAGGCCTATGTGCTATAACAAGCATATGAATAGCAGCAGTCATTAAAAATTTAACCATTCAAGAAGTCACTTACAAGTCTTACTTACAAGAGACATTTTACACTAACCAGAACACATCTCCTGATGAAACATTTCTGGTACTATAAGAAGATGCACATAAAAATGAAACTTGGATTCAGTACTTCCATGATCTACAAAAATTGGGACATCTACAGATTTGTATGTGAGTGGATGGGTGTGCAATGGCAGCACCCCACAAGATGTCCTCTCACAAGGGCTTCATGGGATAACTCACCTGCTCCTTCCAATCCAGCCCTTTAGCTCCAATGTATATATCTTAATTCTCAAGCATCAATATCAGATATAGAGTTATATATGCTGTAAATGTAGTTAGATTTACAGCTACCCACAAGCCTCATCCTTTTTTACTTTGAGTTCCACACCAACGTATTATTCCAATACGGGAAAAAAAATGGATTTACACTACATTTTGCTGTTCTTCATAATGATCAGTAGAAGATATAAATCTCAAATAAAATTTCTGCCATCTAACTTCTCCAATCACCCTCAAAACATGGTGACAATTTACATTCTAACAAAGCCTAGTATTTCCTCTTGTCTGGTATGGGAATATTTTTGTGCCATCAGAAGACACAAAAATTTAAATAACTCTTCCACTGTGAGTCAAATATAATTTTAGAGAAGTCATTTCTTGCCAAATATTTTAAAACGTAGAAACAAATAAAATATTTCATGTAAAAGTCACAGAAATTAAGTAGTCATTATATAAATCACTCCAACAACACATATAGCCAAGAAATATTATTTTACCTTGAGGATGTCTATACTGAAAAGACTATGGATTATACCGCATCCCAAAACGAGTGTCCTGGTTTCAGCTGCGATAGAGTCAATTTTCTTCATAGAAGCTAGTGTGAGGCTATGTTTTGGATTTGGGATGAAAAAATGTTCATAATGTGCTGATGTTTTGAGTTGTTGCTATGCAGTCAAGGACAGTCCAGCTTCTCGTGCTGGCCTGCTAGCGAGAAGGCTGGGGGTGCCCAGGAAGCTGGGAGGGGACGCAGCCAGGACAGCTGACCCAGGCTGGCCAAAGAGATATTCCATACCATATGATGTCATGCTCAGTATACAAAGTTAGGACAAAGAAGAAGGAAGGGGTGCAGGGAAGTTCAGAGTTATGGCGTCTTTCTTCCTAAAAAACCATTACGTGTGATGGAGCCCTGCTTCCCTGGAGATGGCTGAACACCTGCCTGCCCATGGGGAGTAGAGAATGAATTCCTTGTTTTGCTTTGCTTGCATGCGCGGCTTTTGCTTTACCTATTAAACTGTCTTCATCTCAAACCATGAGTTTTCTCACTTTTATTCTTCCGATTCTCTCCCCCGTCCCACCGTGGGGGAGTGAGTGAGTGGCTGCGTTGTGCTTAGTTGCTGGCTGGGGCTAAACCACGACACTGAGCAAAGTACATGACAGATCTTTTTATTTTGCTTTCCCCTCATAGCGACAACTCACTGTTGCAGTATTTGTTCTGCGCTACCCAAAGCAAAATCTGCTAATACTCACTGGGACCACAAGTTACTTTAAAAGATAGACTCTCCCTGTGAGACGGTGGTTTCCCCTTGTAAGTAATCATCACCTGATGACCCCAGGCAAAAGAAAACACTCTTTTCTTGATAGTCTCATGATTAAAAGGATTCACATTAGACAGAAAATAGTTCACTCCTAAAACACTGGCTCAGAAATACCACACATTTTAAAGTATTTCAGATACAACTTTGAAAATAAGTATTACATCTCTAATTATTTTCCATTATCACCTTACCTTGCTTGACAACTGAGTAGCAACATCTCCCTGTTATTAATTAAAACTTGTAGCAGGACCAAAAAGGCTTTTGCTCGAATAAAAGTTGAAGGACTTTCAAGTAAACGAGTAATTGTAGTCACAAAATCCTTGGTGGAAATAAACACAAATACATTAATATTATTTTATGGAAAGAGGTTACTTGCACTGTATTTTAACACAGTATACATTTAAAATTTGCTCATTTTCCTGTGCATTCTGTATTAGTAAGGTCCTTTTCACAGAATCACAGAATGAGGTTGGAAGGGACCTCTGAAGATCATCTGGTCCAAGCCCCCTGCCAAGGCAGGATGACCTAGGGCAGGTTGCACAGGAACACGTCCAGTCGGGTTTTGAAGGTCTCCAGAGAAGGAGGCTCCACAACCTCTCTGGGCAGCCTGTTCCAGTGCTCTGTCACCCTCACAGTAAAGCAGTTTTTCCTCATGTTGAGGTGGAACTTCCTGTGCTGCAGTTTATGCCCATTGCCCCTCGTCCTGTCACTGGGCACTACTGAAAAGAGACTGGCTCCATCCTCCTCACAGACACCCTTCAGATATTTATAGACATTGATAAGGTCCCCATTTTCATGTCACTCATAATAATAATAAAAAAAAATCTGTAAAACACTACTAAATAAAACCTGCCCAAGACAGACTGGCCCAGTGCAAAACTGCTTTGTACATCTTCTCGAGTTCTCAAGAGCTGCAACAAATGAACACTATCTAATATACTATGTCCCCTAACATGAATAACAGAATTAAGTATTATGAGTTGTAAAATGCATAAGATGAGGATCATTTATACTCTGTCCAAAGAAATGTTGCAACTCCTGAAGAACCAAAGGACAAAAAAGAAAATAAAGACAAAAAAACCCCATATGTAGTATCCTCTATCTCTGAGGAATAAAAATATCTGCTACTGATCTGTAGTCTTCTTCTATGAAGACCAATTGAGATATTAATAAAAATATTAAAATGATTTTATTTTAATAATATTAAAAATAAACCCTTAAAAATGAAAAAATCCATCTTCAAAGATTATCAGGAATGGTATTTGTGGATAAGCTGTTGATCAGAATGACTTATTCTGAAAACACAATCTCTCTCAAAAAAAACCCCCACATCCAGAATTAACAACTGAGCTAGAATTTGCAAACTGAGTCAGTTGGCTCTACCCAAGAATTAGACTGAGCACAAATGGCCTCATCAATAGAAACCACCTTCAAACATTTGAGCTGGATTCTCAAGGGAATGACACTACAGAATGAAGAGGTGCCTAGTGCATGGCTGCATGCTGTGTACAAAGTCTAAAATCCTACTGTGTGACGCACATTTAATATACAAAGTATTATTCAATTTCCCTCTTTAGCTGACAGAATAACTGAAAGGCAACTTCATTGTCATAAAACTGAAAATCAACACTGAATGTAATTTATTAGAGACGCTCTTTACAACAATTAATTTTACCTCTTTACAGAGACTGGAAAAAGAACAAGAGTGTAAGAGTTGGCCAACAAACCATCAGATTTTACTCTGATACCATTTTAACATTGTCTTCAAAACCAGTCAGCATAGACAGTAACTATAGAAATCCCAGAAAAACAAACTGTTATTAATTATTCTAGAACTGCTTTGTTATACTGCTGTAATTTACTTCATAAACAGAAGATGTGGTTAATAAGCATAAACTGTGTAATTTTAGTGCTTTAAACACTTCAACAGCTCATGCAGCATGACTTGTAGCTCCTCCAGAATGAACCTGCAGCAGTAAAGTTCTTAAATTACTATCTATTAAGAGCAAAGGTTGAAATTTTAATAAAGGTGGGGGGTTGTGGGGGTTTAGGGTTTTTTATTAATTACTCAAAACAACCAGAATGTTTTTAAGAAACCCTGTAAAGCCTCAGACTTAGTGCAAGAGTATATATAATGCAACACTGCCTGCTAACACAAATGGACTTGATAGACCAGGCACAGAGACACTGTCACAAAGACACAGGCAACTACAAGCCAACACATATCTGACTATTTTTAGTCCTCGTGCTCTGGAAAGCAAGAATATTTCAGTGTCATATTTGGGGGTTATCATGGGTTAAGACAACACTGTCAATTATAATCAGTTGCGTCAGATTTATCTGGGAATGTTCTAATAATCTGGCTTAAGAAATAAATGAGACATTTTGGAAGTTGCTTTTCTGTCTGGTCTGAGGACTGGAAAACAGCAACAGTTTATCTAAAGATAATCTGAAGCACATCTTTGCTGTCCTGCAGAACTCAATATATCAGAAAGCCAAAAATTGCTGAAATACTAACACATTAATTATTAATTGTTTCATTGTTATATTGTACTTTCCTTCCCTGCAACTGTTTGATGTATCCATGGAGACTCTTCAGGGCAAGGACACTCTTTTCATTGCAAGGGAACGCACTGCTGAGTGCGACAAGATCATGATTTTATACTGGATACTCTTAGTAATACTGCAAAGCAAGTTTAAAACAAATCTTAAAAAGCCATAATGTTTTTTATTTGGCTACACAAGGGGAGAACAGTTAGACCACTATTTCACTATACAAGAACTGAAGTTGCTATAGCAATAATTTGTTATATTGTTGTGTACTTTCATATTTCCTTTCTATGCATTGCAAATGCCTCCATAATGTTACAAGTTAAGAGTTTTTAAGTGTCCTAAACAAAATCTTTGTATCTTTTTGTTAATTCATACTGATACTGACAAAAGCATCAACATCCGAGGTAGCCATCTGTCCACAGTCAGATAAAAGACTGAAATATGAGGGCAACATTTATAACACATTTATAATGCCTTTTTCAGTGCCATAATTCAGTATGACTGAGATAAAAATAGACTATGGCCAACAGTGCAGGGAAGCGAAAAAACAATGCAATTGTGACAATGTATTGCTGTAACTATGGCTGTGGGTTTGGTATGGAAACAAACATCAAGTTCTGAGATTCTTTCTGGTGACAGAATTTAAAAAATATAGAAGACAGCAATAAAAAATAATTCAGAGTTAGAAATCCTTTTGCAAAGCCATGTCTGTTAGCTTTCATTATTTCATGTCCTGAAGACCAGTCCAAGAGAGTCTGGTGTAAGAGACACCCTGATCTGGAGGACTCATATTACTGAGTTACGAGGGTGTGATTTACAGAAGGGGTGACTAGAATCAATCGGTATCCACACCCAAGGATGACCACAAAAACACAGAGGGTAGCCAGTTCCTGCCTATTGATTTCAGTAGCGCCTGAAATCTGCTGGCCACATGAGTGGGCTCAACATGCAGGCTGGTGACTTTGCAGCAGAAGTCAATCAATCAGGAGTGGTGGAGTCTGTGCAGAATTATCAAGATGTCACAAAATACAGATTCCACCCAATGAGCAAGTGGAAAACAGAATCACAACCAACCCTTGCAACCGAAGAAAAGAGAAAAAAACACTCACAGATGACTGAGAAAAAAACTAGGAGCACTCTTTTTCTTAAGTTAAAATCTGAATAATTTTACTTATTAGTACTTGAGGAAAAGCAAACAAAAAACCGCACAAACCACTCCTTTATCTGACCTCTGGAAGAACCTAACTGCATTCAAGAAGTTATATGACTGGTTTTCACTCCTTCAAAGGTGAATCTTGACAGCCAGGTTAAAGCAATTAGCAATGTTTTTTTACCTACTGCTATACTGTATCAAAGGTTTTTGATTTTCAGTTCTTTTTCCACAGTTTATTTTAAAAATATAATTTTAGCTTTTTTTGTTCCCAAGACAATAAACTAAAATAGAAAGGCTCTGTATCAGAGAGGGACAAAAAACAGTCCCTTTTAGTTATCGTAGTTCTCTGAAAATTTATACTAGAGTAGATGAGCACAGAACTATATTTCTCCTTTGTCTTCTGGCTCTTATTTTGTAACTGGTTTTATCGCTGTTCTTGAAGGGAGTAGAAAACAAGGGCAGCCTTAAGCCTTGTAAGCTAAAGGAGTATCCAGATAACATACACAAAGCTAAATTATCTCCATCTTAAATTCATATCTTTAAGCATCTTATAATACGTTGGTCTGCAGCTGTATTAAAAAAAATAGTCACAACCTTGTCATCACCTTCTCTATAACACTGAGCTCCTTCTGCCTCTTAAGCTATAGCATACAAGAATTCCACAGAAAGCAAAAAACGTTGTAGGCCAACGCTACCCATTTGTTTTTTCTTTTCCCTTCTCTCATTAAGGTGGACTTGTGTGTCATGCTCATGGAATATTCGGAAGTGCATGGATGTGATAGTACCTGAGAGTCCAATTCAGGAGCAGGATTATATTTTCAGATCCTAGTCGAGAAAAATAGAAATCTGTTTTCTGCTTCCTAAATCCTACAATCTAATTTGAGCAAAATAGACATTCTATAAGACATAAATTTATCTAAGCTGTAAAGCAGATGAAGTTACCAAATGTGGGCCCATGCAGTAGAGCTAGAGCTTCCCTTTACCAGCATTTCATAATCCAGTTTTTAAAGCACAGTGTTTTTCAGTTACAGCTTTGGGTACTATTCCCTTTTCTGTCATTAGTTTGATATATGCTGTTAAAAGAACATCTATATTTCAATTTTCTAATCTGTAAAATTGAAATACTTGTTCACAAACACCTATGACAATTCATTAATAATTAAGCAGCAATTTTGAACCCACAAAGTTTCAGCTATTACTGTACAGTATGCCAACAAAATACTTGATATTTTCCTGTAACTTGCTGAAGAATTTCAGAACTGATTATTTTTATAAAGTCAAAAAATCAGATTAAAATAGTTCATAAGAACTGCAATATCAGAAGGGGAGCCCTTTCAGCAACATAAGTTGTATATAAACAAGAAATTCTTCACAGAAAACATCATGCTGTAGCCATATGCTTGTTACGCACTGCATTCTTTCTCTGAATGTTCAAGTGAATATATTTTGACCATACTGCTCGGACTGTATCACCAACTTGCAGTAATGTACACTATTAGAAAAAAGCTGTGACATTATGGGACAGTTTGCCACCTGCTAGTGCTGTTGTAGTGGAATCTACGGAAATCATAAGGCCAGCTAGCATGTTTACAAAGAACACGTTGGCAGTTCTGACAAGGCACAGAATTACTTTTAGGAAGAGAATGAGTGATTTCAGGCTGCAGGAAGAGATGAGTGGACAAGAATAGATTTTTTTTTAATTTAAACACTGTTGTTAAAAAAATGTGTATAGAAACCAAATCAATCTCTCTCAACTAAAGTCTAATAGATTGTTACAGTCAAGATGACTGTCAGTTAACATGTTACAACATGCTATCTGATGAAGACACAAGCTAGAGTTCCTATTTCCTTTGTGATTTTTATTCTTTCCAAGCAGAGGGGGATTACTTATCTTTATGAATTGTGCAGACTTACTTCCAAAAAAAATAAACACTATTGCTCTAAACACAGAATAATATGGTGATCAAAAGAGAAAGCATTTAATCATCTTTTCCAAAAATTGTATCAGGCATAAATCAGACCCAGTAGTTTTATTCAGTGACACTAAAAAGAAAACCATAAGTTATTAAAATGCTGATTTCTGCAAAACATTACACTTACAAATTGGCCTAAGGTCCTTTAAGGACAGAATAAAGTACAGCTTTAGATTCAATCAGGACACTCATTATTTTCTCTTTTATATGTCTAAGAGAGCTACATCAAATAGTTGTCCACATGCATTCCTTATTGTTTTTCCTCAGGACCATTATCAGTTATGGTCAGGCTAGAGTTTTTTTGAATTGATTGAATTCTAGCTGCAGTAGCAATCTATATACCCATTAGTACCAGCTCTTGAAGATCTGTGAGAGAGAACGAAAAACTATACACCTCGTTATTTACATTTTAAGCAAATAAAAATAGAAAATAAACACATATATAATCTCAGTTACATAAAGTTATTTTCAAGAAGTAGTAATTTCTGGAGGACATTATTGAGCCTTTAAAATGTTTTTCTCTAATAAGATGTTAAATCTGCATTTCCTAGTTCTGAGAAAACGGAGAGATGTGTTCCTCATTTCCTGCTATTCACACACATACGTGTCACTGAGTTAAGCATTTTGAAAACACAAAAACACTACCAGAGCCAACGTTAGCTTTCCATTTGTGAAATTTCATGCTAGTGAATAATATTAATCTGAACTCAAACCTTTTCTTGAATCAGCCTCTGTAGATGAATCCCACATGACAACATTGCTGAAAACATGGTGAGCATGTACTGCTGAATTTTGCATATTCCATTGGCCAAGGAATTTAGTACAGCTGTTAATCCCACTTTTTCAATGACACTCTGGAAAGCATTGGGTGAGTAACGAGTAATTCTGCATAAAGCCTAAAAAATAAAACAAAATCTTTGCTATTTAATGGGATCATTATCTCAAGAAAAATAATGGAAGATAAAAACACGTGGTGATTTTTCCAACTGAATAGGAAAATAGAGAATTCATACAGTTTCATTCATACGACAAATATTAGGGGAAAAGGCTACTTATTTTTAGAGATCTGAAATTCTTCTACATGTATTGCTATACACCCCATGCACCTGAAACTAAATCTTTGGTACAACAATATTAACATCAGAGTAACATTACGCTTTCCCTCTAGAAGACAATAATGATGGAGCAGCATAGTCCATGCTTGAGTCTTTTATCAGCACATTATGTAGGTAGCATCAGATAACACTGCACCAGAAAGGAGCACAGGCAGCAGACAATACAGACATGGCACACACCACAGAAATTCTGGTGACCTATAAAGGCGGGCATCTTTCTACTCTCTCTCTACTTATGGACCATAATCTGAAATCTAGTAGTTGGCTATATAAACTCCATGCAAAACCAGGTTGCAGCTTGCCTCAGTTCAACTACTTTAGATCTAGACACATGTTAAGGAACAGTGTTTAGTATAGTAAACATGCAAACTATCTTCCAAATGGTTGATTTGCAAATATCAGTGATTAAAACAATTCTAACTGAAAATGCAGATACTGACTGTACTCTAGTGAAGTGAGCACAAATATGTTCAGTGTATACTAACTTAGCTATTTCATAAGAAACATCACTAAATGAACTCCAGGGTGGATTAATCGCCAAGCCAACACACCTTTTCCTTCTGATACCTCTGAAAATGCAACACGCAAGATACTGTAACTGCCTTTTTCTCTCCAGATAAGAAAATAAGACTCTTTGGACATTTAAAATTTCATTTTCTTTTGCTTGAATGTAGTGTTAAAACAGGAAAACAGATTATGCTAATATTTGGATTCACGTGAAAATCTGAATTGGTTTTAAGGAGAAACTTTGAAGGCAACTTTCTTTGTGAGAAGTAGATTTTATCACTTCTTTATTCTCTTCAGATCAGCTATATTTAGAAATTGCTGGTTACTTTGTGTGCGTTCAATAGCGAGCTCTCATTTAAGAGACCATTTAAGTCCATTACACCCAGAGAAGAATATCATCAGGGAAACGCTTTCCATGTAACAACCTTACAAACTGCTCAGTTCACCAGTGCCCTTAGAAACATCACTCAACACACATGAACCAAAAAAAAAAAAGGCACAAAAGACAATAAACCAAGAACTTTTAATTTTTAAACAGGCATTGTACTGATGCCGTTCATCTACTCAACTCCTGCTCTTCCTTGTCCTTTCTAGTCCAGTAACCATCTCGATAGCAGCCTTTTATTTTTCTCGCTCCCTCCCTCCCTCTCCGCCCTTTTAAAACACAGGCACTCAATCTCAGTTTTTTTGTACAGCGTGCTCTGTTTTCCCCAGGATACAATTCAGCCCTTCACCTCTACTCTAAGTTCTCAAAATGAGTGGGCAGGAGGTATACGCATTCACTAAACATATCCTCTAGGGTCTTATTACCAGTGAACTGTTAGGACCTAGGGACAGACTGTCAGAGCAACATGGAGCTAACTTGGTGTGCTAATGTGGTGTATGCAGACTTGCCAAAGTCTTAGCTCTCTGCTACAGACCTCATCAAACAAGGGTGACCATAGCCACAGGCCATCAGATGACTTCCAGGTAAATCTCATAAGACATGGCTGTCTTCTAGGATCATAGTGCAGTTTTGGAGACAGTGGGAAAGCTCCAGCCGGCCAACAGCCATGGAGAGAAGCTTTAAACTCCCATTAGCTTGTATATCACAGAGCACTGCTGTATGTATGAATGAAACCAACACTTCAGCAGAAAAGCAGAAGATAAGAGTTTAATGGAGGATAGGAGACAAAATATCCTAAATCACTTGAGTAGATCCAGTATCTGGAAAGAACAGATGGAGACAGGTCAAAAGGTGCTAAAGTAGGGATTGGGAACCTATGATGAGAGTAGAGCTCACATCATCATCTCTCAGCAGCAGTCTTGGAACAGGAAATCATGCCAGTGAGAGGAAGGCATTGGTAGAGCCTCTCCTGGAACAGACTGCTCCGCAATGTCCTTGCTCTCTGCACAGCCTTAACCAGCAGCTCTTCTCCTAGCAGTTCCAACCCTAGCATCATGATCCTTACTGGTCCCTTCCAACCTGAGATATTCTATGCCCCATCCATTGCCTTCTGGTCTTACATGTCATATGGTGGCTGGGTAATTCCCTTTCAGGATGTACTCCATGACTCTCTCAACTTGGAGAATGAATGCATTAATCTATCTGCAATACCCAAGACTCTGACAGAAACTATTCAGCACCAATTACTTTAGAAAAAAAAACCCAAACAAAAAACTCAAAGCACCAAAAGACTGTGTTACGCTTTCCCAAAGTAGTTTCCACTTAAGTGGCTTATGTTTTGTTACTCCTCCTCCAACAGAAAAAGCCATCTCTTAGAAATGAAACTAAAACATTATTTAAAAAAAAAACGTTTAAAAACTTTCAGTATACTGGAAAGAAAATATTCTTCCTGCTGCTGAACTTGTCAGAATGTCACTTTGACATCTTAGAGAATTATTTCTTCTCTGAGTCTAGCAAAATGATAAAAAGATACAGCTTTCCTACAGGCAAAATCTGTGATATTTACCTGAGGCATATTGGACTCCAAAGTGAGCAAAAATACTGAGAGACAGTCCCCATTTGCCACCTCTGACAGGCAGGACAAGGTAAAGTGTCATTTCTTGACTCCAGAGACTGAAGACAGAGAATCTTCTTGATACATTTTTATTATTGATTGAAATAATCATAAGTAAAATTCCATAGCGCCTTACTGCTGATACACTTTTCAGACAGCCTGCTCGCTCTAGGTAAAGACATGACACATGTATTTCTTAGCAGAAATGTGGTTTCACATGTGAATATAGATGTCAGTCAAGAATAAATTCTTCAGGATATATCCAAACAATGCAGGAAAGACTGCATAACAAAATATGATAGGACACTGATGATGTCAATTTATGTGGTCATGCAGAATAAAAATGCTTTACTTAAAAAATCAGTATGATACTTAAATCTCTATAAACTTCAGTTAGTAAAAGATCTGCCTGTGCTAGATTTCAATATTGATTAGTTGTTTTTTTCTAAAGTTAAGATTATATACCCAAATATCCCAGCAGTATTAATACATAACCGTGATTTTTATCAGGCATTGAGTTATAAATCGATAAAGAAGTTCACCCTGTTGTTCCTTTAGTGTTTCACTACGAAGCAGCAAAAGGATTAGCATACCACTTTAGTGTATCCTACTTTAGAAGGTTATTTGTCCAATTCACTTCATGTGTGGTATAAAACAATTAAACCTCAGTCTTTTGATAAACAACAAAATCTCCAAAACAGGGGGAAAATCCAGGAGCATGTTCAGACCCACGCACACTCATGTGAAATGATCTGTCTGGAAGAAGGATACGGAATTGGCTACATGAATAGCAATAATTTCCATGAAAACCAGAAAAACAAGAAACACAGCAGTTGGACCAAGGATGTAGAAGAATGAATGTCTCTTACTCCTGCAGTCCCTCTCACTGTTGCTTTTACTCAAAGCTCTCCAATATATTAGTCTGGAGCAAATCCTACCTCCAGCATGATTACAACCTCAGCAACTACTCAAGGGAAAGGTATAAACTGCAGTAAGCGTACTGCCTTCACATGAAAAAAAAAAGTTACTTGGGAACAGTTTTTTATTTTTCTTATATAGTCCATATGTACATTTATACCACATATTTGCACAAGACGATGAAGCAATTTTTGCCTCAGCAGAACTCAGTGTGCACACACAACTTGGTCATCTCTTTAAAATGCTGGCCTGGACACTAAAGCATGGATTGCTAAGGAACGTTCACAGAGAAAAGTTAATAGAATAATAAAAATGCATCATTCTTACTTGAATTAACAACTGCCATTGAAAGGTTGTCCCACAAATCAGGTTAATTTCTCTAGGGAATCCTTGTTAATAGTAGCTATCGTGACTTCCTGAAAAACACTGCTTTGTCCTAACGTATGCCATCTGTAAGAGGGCTTCTAGAGTAGTTCTTGAGGACTGATAAGCTTTGACAACTAAGTTTCTGAATTTGCACTATAAGGTGCAGGGGAAGAAAGTCAGGACATAAGAGCTTGGTAAGAACAATATCATTGCATATCTTACAAGCGCTAACCCAGGAGTGTCAGATGATTCCATTTTGAACTACAGTATAAATACGGTAACTTACCACGCATGCCATTGCATTTAACGTCACTGGTTGAGCAAGAAGCCCATAGAGATCAGGTTGCTGTATCACAGCTGCAGTGACAAGACGTGAAGGAACTGAGCAGTTCAAAATCTATGATACTTTCAACCTCCTCACTTGGAAGAGAACACACAAATGCCAGCACTGTTCTGCTGAACTAGGGCAATTAAAAAAGCCACATTGACTAGGAAGTAGTGGCAGCTGTCAATGGAGACACACAAAAAAAAAAGGGTAGGTAGTAAGCTAGGCTACAATAAACACTTCAGGTTTTAACTTCCTCTTAAACATTTCTCCTACTTTCCAGGTAAGATGCATGAAGATTTTCTTCTCATCAAATGCTATGGAAAAAAGGTGACTCCAGTAGTATTTCAGAGAGGCTAGATACCCACAGCATAAATACTATGACAAAGAAAATATTTCTCAGTGGTTCATCTCTGATGAGGCTGCGCATAGGGAAGGACAAACAACAACCCTCTTTTCTCATAGTCACAAGAAACCTCATCTGGGGGCAAAGTATGCAAACCATATGGCACTGTTGATACTGATCTCTGAGCCCACTGCTACAAAAAGCCATAATGAGTCTGTGCTGGTGACAAGTGTCTTCTTGAGATTGAGAAATATAACTTCTGCATCTTACTGAGCAGAAAAAAGCTCTTGCCTACCTCAAGCATACTATCTTGTCCAAAAAGAAATTGCCTTTTCAAGAGGGGAAACAAAAAAAAAAACACCAAAAAAACCCAAAAAAACCCCCAGCCCACTGACATTTCCTCTGGTGATCTTTCTTAGCTCAGTGTCTGAATGTAGTTCAGAACAGGCATAACTGTCCAACTGGCCCCTACAAGAGGAGCAGCTCTGGAAGTCTGAAATCAAAGGAACAGTAAATGCTGAAGCAAAGTTGTCCAAATGGAGAGCAGAGAGACAGGAGGAAAACTTCAGGACAAGTTGAAAGAGATGAAAAAAAAACAAAAAGCTATGACCTAGTAGCAAACAACTGCCTAGCCTAAAGACTGACAAGAACTGAAAGCACAAGACATCGAACAGACCTTATGGCAAAAGGAGCAGTATGAGAGAGCACTGAGCAGACTTGTTTAAATACTCAATAAGGAAATCATAACTCTAATATCCAGTCTTTTACCATATGTACAGTCATGACGTAAGCATAAAATGCACAGATCAAATGGGTGAAGCCTCAAAAAGAGCCCTTCTGAAAAAGCAACATAACAGCAAGACTCACAAGCAGGTTTAAGCAATAAATGTTCTGTATAAAGGTTACACATACATTTTAACATTTTTAGAAACTGACAAACCTCTACCCATAAAGTCCTAAGACCAAGTTTTTACAAAGAATTTCTGGTGACACAGAACAAAGACTTCTGTAACATGTATTTTACTAAATAAGTTTACTGTTCTAAAAGGTCAACACATTTTCCCAGTATTTGAGCAGTTTACTTCCCAGGCAAGAATCTTCCACAAATACACACTGAGGTAAGTGTTAAATACATACATATATTTGTAAAAATCATAAATGTATTCTACCCTTTACCTCTTCAGACATACTTCAGGTATATTTTTAATTCTCTCTCTTATTACCTCAATGCTAGATGTGTCTAAGTGCATACTGGTGCAGCAGCAGCATTACTATTTTCCATCCAGGAAGCCAACAGAAAACTCATTAGTGAGCCTGAGCTCTACTCAGCAAATCAGCATCCAGTTATCACATTTCATTTAACAAGTCAACTTACACCTCATTTCTAAAATATTATCTGTATTGGTGGGTAAGGCTTTTATTTTGTCAACAAGAAAGATGGTTAAACTCACAGCCCTGCTAAGTATTTTTGACCTCAAATCTTTTTGTTCCAATGTTTTGTTTGCATGTCATAGCTCTGTTTGTCTTACTATCATCCATTATTAACTTAAAAATTCAGGGCAAAGACTAGCCCTGACAATTTTACAGAGAGTAATATCATGATTTCAAGTATGTCTTCTAAGCAGGTCTGTGATAAAAAGAACACTTTTAATGTAAAACATCATACAAAAAAGAAATTTCCATTTTTCAAGAATTCAGTGGATTCCTTGAAGGATTAAGCTTTTCAAATGTGATTCATGATCATCAGTATAAGAAAACACATGGTCAAGAAAATGATGACTCGCAAGGGCTTTTCTTATATTTGTTTTCAACATGGGTCAATATATCAGATTTCAAGTACAAGTTATATCAGTGAAGGTAGAACAACATAAATGAGGGCAGAGAACTCTCCATAAAATACTACCATAAAGAGCAATAAAAATATGATAGCAAAATGCTGCAAGCCAACTAGCATTTACACATCTCCCTGAACTGGCTTTTAGGCATTTTAAGTGGATTATATTGGTCTATTCTTACACTGACTAACAGCAAGGAAAACATATTCAAACAACATAAGCACTGGACTGCAATATGTGCCCTTTTTAATTTTAGAAAAATTGTAAATATATTTTAATGTAATATGAAATATAAGTACACATGCACACAGAAAACATGCTCAAAAAAGTTCCAGTTTCAATACAAAATACTTTTCAAAATAAAACCCAAAACATTTCTGTATCACAAAAGGAAATTTCTTACCGAAACAGCAGTTATCTTCAAAGAATCTACTGTAGAATGTGTGAAAAGGTACCACAAGACAGGTCCGATTTCTCCTGTAATAAATCCTTGTGCATGGCAAGAGAGAGTAGTACAAACATTTTCAATGATCTTTGCTGCCAAATGGTTCACTACCCGGTCTTCCTGTAGGAAGAAGAGGAAAGGAAAATTCATACTCAAATGTTTCCAATGTTTCTGATTTTTTTTTTTACACTATTGCCTATGTCCATGTTTTATTCAATATACATTGTCTTAGTGTGGTTTCTTAATTTTACTTAATAACTGGCAAAGTCATTTCAGAGGAAACCTCAACGTGTAACAAAGTTCTGTTTAAAGATCCTACTTCCTCCCACTTTCTCTTCTACCGCAATTGAATACAAGTATAATTTAATGCAATACAAGCATAATTTAATACAAAATCTTTCAGCTCCAAATAATCACCCCAAATTAAATGTAGTCAGTAAAAAGTGAAGGGTTGTGTTATGTTAGAGGTTTTCCATAATTGGTGCTTTATGAATGCATGCCTGTGTATCAAAATTCACCCTACAACAGGCTCTGAATATCATGATTATGAGATACACAGTTACATTAGGAAAAATAAAATTAATTAAATTAAACCTTCTTTATTCAAAAGAACCAATAACCCCTTGGGATAAAGAAAGAGCCTTCTTGCAAGTCATGTTATTCTATAACTCCCTTCTCTTCCTTTTCTGAAACGGGCAATCCTGACCAACGTCTAAGATAAATCATTGGGTCCCGTTTACTACAGCAATTCCTAAATTTCTGTAAGGGATTCTGAATGCTTTGTGCTATTTTTAATACTTATCAAATAACGTCATCTGCAAAATCATTTGTGAAAAGCCACTGTACATGTAGCTTTAACATATACATAATATTCATACTATAACGTCTCCATGGAATAAAACACATCACATCAGAAAAATGACAAGCCATCAGCACATCACGAACATCACTTGGCAGCAGTTCTTTCTCAAGAAAACTGTTACTGACTCCAATGGAAGCTTAACTTAATACAGATCACTTAAAAGCAGAGTCTCTACTTTCTCTCTCTCTCTTCCCCATCCCTTTACTATCTCCCCCCCCCCCCCCGCCTTCTTTCACTTAAAAGCAGAGTCTTTACCTTAACAGAACAGGAAAATTCATTGCTGGTGGTTTTTTGCTGTGCATTGTCTCACCTCATCTCAATCTTTAACTATGCATAAGTGAAGTCTTTCAACAATGTCTTAAATGGCATTCTTGAGTTCAGCAAGAGTGAATTTTAATGTAAGAAGGACAACCAATTTCATTTGTCAAGTCTACCTCATAGCCTGGCTTCACAAATAATTCATCATAATATCTAACTGATTTCATTCTTAAACAAATCTACACATTATCCTACTAACCTTTGGGTTTCTGACATTTATCTTCATGATCGGAACCACCAACAACTGTGAGCAATGATAATGAAACCTTTCAGAAAGCAGAACAAAAGCCTTCCAGAAAGGGAGAACTTCTACTTCATTAAATTATAGTCAATATCCACTCTTCCTTCTACTGATATATGTATTCTGAAATATAGACACTGATGTAGAAATATGTGGAAACTCTAGTATAATGCCGTTAAAAAATGAAGCTGTATTCATGATTTTAACAGTAATCCTTCCTGTTCTCCCAAAGAACTAAAGCTCTACTCAAAATACTTAAAAGAAATACCAAAGCCAATTCCTACCTAAACCAGTTACACTCTTCTATAAAACTGTACTGATTTCTGTGGTCTTCCTTCTGATTTACAGCCATGAAACCAGAGAGGATTTAGGCTTCTCTGGTTTTACAGTTTTTATTGCTGCAATATATTGTATCATTTTATTAAAGACCTAAACACACAAATACACATTAACCAAAATGAAGTTTGTCGAAGTTTTTTATAAATAATGGGTTTTTTTTAATTCTTTTCTGTGAATTATACTTCTGAATTTCAATTTGGTTTTGTTTCTGTTTTGTACAATTCAGGTAAAAATACATGGATTTATCAAACTAACTAGATGCATTTAAAATCAAATCCATAATTGAAATGTTAATAGTCAAGTTAAACCTCTTTTATATACAAAGTGATTACTAGGCTTGCCAATTGGAGCGCCACTGCTACTTTAAGGAAGTGGCAACACTTAATAAATGGCCTATATATAATCCCAGTCATAAATCATAATCAAAGCATTATACAGCGGATAATAATTCTTACGAATGTCAACAATTTTCCAGATGCAATTATAGCTTTTCTTAGCAAAATTTTGTCCTGAAGATGTGCTTTACTTCCTTTCAGCCATCGCTTAGATGAATTATGGCCTGTGCCAGATAGACCTGCTACTTTGGCTAGGAAAAAAGGTCATGTATCATCACAGTGCTCAATGAGGCTGTCAGAGTAATTCCATTGGCTAGCACCTGAGACAGTCTATCTCGGCTCCTCTGGAATCTATTCGTGAGCACTGTCTAAGCAACAAGACTTGTACCATTTTCTGCTTAATTAGCTCTCTAGAAGGAAGCCTGACCTAAACTAATATGTGGCTTCTTAACTAAAGGAGTCATCCTGCCATGTTACCGGCACATAAGCAATGCTAGTGAACAGAAAAGAATCTTCAAGATATGAGTAAAGCAGTTCCATATAATAGTTAACCTCTGTCAATATAATGAACTGCATCAAATCTAAATCTATGAATAGAACTGTATCAAATAGAAGCACATAGTCTACTTTCAGTGGGTTTACATTTCAACTAGTTTTATAACATGCATGTAAACATAAAGCTCCTGATTTTCAGTCATGTTGAACATTAACTGGAAACAGATACATCTGCAAGAGTCACGGATGTTTAGTGAAAATGAGCCCTGAGTGAGCAAGCAAATACCAAAAGGGTAAATAGATGTAAACTGCTAGAAGAGAACTTCTTTTAATCAAGTCTTTCTATTCCAACTGGTGGAGGCAGGGAGAATGCAAATCCAAGTCATCAAAGAATCTACCTTCATTTTTGGAAATAACTGAATGTACTGGATTTTTTTATTCGTTGTTAAAAACTGAACATTGCACCACAACTTTTGGAGGCACTGAAGATACAGTCACTATAGTAATCAACATACTACCTAAAAATAGCACCATTTCATTTAAAGGTTAAGAGAAAATATTTTATGATCTTTTTATATTATGCTCTGTGTCGATACATACATTTGAGTAAAAGCATAACACTGATAAAGAAACACTGGAAAAGCTGAAAGATTCAGGAAGTAACACTGTATTCCATCATTATTCTAAATCAATTTCCATACACTTCTTTCTTTAATCTAAAAAGAGAGTAAAAAGAAACTATAAACATAACTTAATGAAGTAAATCTGTATCATCCTAAGCATTTATGATAAGAATTAAATCTCAATTTGGCAACAATTTCCAATATAAAGCCTTTACGGAGAAGAAGAAACATGTAGAAATAAAAATTTTAAATAACTTTTGTGGAAAAAACGATTTTAATTCTGTCAGTAAACTAGAGAACTGAGATCTACAGAAGAAATTAAAGTTAAAATGTATATGATTCAGACCATTACTTGTGTACTAAAGTCAATACTGTCAGTAAACTAAAAAACTGGTGTCTAAAGAAGAAATTGAAGTGGTAATGTGTATGATTTAGACTAGTACTTTTATACTGTAGGCAATTCTGTCAGTATTTAGAAAACTGATACATAGAGAAGAAATAAAAGTGAGACTATATATGATTTAGACTATTACTTTTATACTATAGGCTATCCTATACTTTCTGAGAAAATAGTTATGATTTTATTCTCCTCCAAATTCTCCTTTCTTGTCCAAATTCACTGTAAAGGAACTGTGCTGGCTAAGAATATACATTATAAAGCATATTGCTTTATATTACATATTATTTTTTAAAGTTCTCTTTTATTATTAAAATTCCTCATCAGTTCAGAACCAAAATCATCAGATTTATATCTTGCTCCCTCATAAAGGAAGAATTCCATATGAAAGAGGGAAATGTATACTATATAGCTTACTGGCAATCTCTAATTTATTAAAAAACTTGCTTACACAGTACCTTGAAAAATGCACATCCAAAATTATCCTTTGTAACCTCATTCACTATTTCTGACTCAAATACATTCTCCAGGCTCCATGCTTTAAAATGAGAGGATTATGCACATTCTAAAAGCCAGATACAGTGAATTATCTATAGCAGTATATATTAATTTATTAATGGAAATGTATTGCCTATTATAATTTTTTTTCATATTCTATTAAGTTATTACTAAAGTTGCATACAATTGTGTACCTTTTATTTACATGCCATTTGTAAGCAGAAATTGACAGATACCAAGCTCCTGAAAGCTTTTTCAATGCTTCCTCTCTGCTTTCAAATAGGAAGACTTAAAAGGAGGTTTGCACACAGTTTCTGATTCCACTGTCTAGTTTCAGTGAAGGACTTCGTCAAAGCAACATAATCCAGACCAAGTCAGACAAGAAAAACTATAAGTAACATCAAAAAGTAGTTTGGATAAGGGAAACTTTATTAGTTCTAGGGAGACTATATTAAAAAAAAATGTTTTAAAAAGAAGATCTGAAGGAAGGGAGGGCAAACATCAGGGAGAAAACAGTGGAAGCAGAAAGATGAGAGGATTGACTGGAACGTAAGTCTTAAGAGGGGCAAATGTAATCAGAAACTAAAGCCGAGATTTCACTTAGTAAAGATTAAGCTGAACGTTAAAGGTGATAACAAAAAGCAAAAAAAATATATGCAGAGTCAATGAGGAGATTTAAGTAAGAGATGGAATGATATACTTGGGGTGGAGGAGACATGGACAACTTTAGCAAAGGAGTTTTGAATACACTAAGTAAAATGGACTAAAGGAAAAAGGTAGCCACAGTAGCATTAGCTACTTAATACTAAATAAGAATATCCTTTCTGAAACAGGAATAACACCTGCATAACACCACAACTGTAAGAACTAAGCACTTGAGCTGTAGAAATCAGGACCATGCTATCTTAGAGATTGCACACAAATATTTAAAAGTTGAACATAGACAATCGATACAGATGCCTGGAACAGGAATTGTGTGTCACTGTTGGAAACAGTTGTTGGAAAAGATTAGTAAATAAATATTGGAATATTTACTACATGGGTTCTCGCAGACTGCAACATTGTACCAAGATCAAACACATCAAATTGGGCTTACCATTTACTTATGAGTGCACCAATTTCCTTATTTTGACACATCATGGAACATGCCAGTTCTTTGCTTGAACTGAAAATAACTTCCAGCTCAAGTTAACAGCACTGAAGTGCAGGAAGTCTAAACTTGTGATCCCCTACCAATAACAGGATTTCCCAATCTTCTACTGCATTGTTCTAAAGCTCCTTTCACCTATACATACACTTTTTGCTGCTGTTAGATTTTCAGGCACAGAAGGTATGTGGAAACAACACTACTTGGATTTTCTAAACATTTTGTTCCTTTACAGACAAATAAAGGGAGGCATGCACATTTCAAACTCCTTCCTGCTCTGCTGTTCTGTTTCAGAAGGCAGTTCTGCTCTGATTATGCTGAATCTTACAGAAGTCCAGAAATCCAAGTACACTTCAGAGTAGATCATAATGAAACTGAAGGACAATTTACCTTGCAAAACTCAATGCTATATAAACTATAGTACTGAATGACATAAATTGGTTTTATTTTCTTGAATTCTTGTTAAATACATCAAATAAAGCTTCTTAACTGGCATTAAGGACGACAAGTAAGTATTTATAATGCATATATTTAATACACTGTGGTAATTCAGAATTTATTACTAAAACTTAGTTTGCCATTTTCATAAACACTGGGACCGGACCATATACAAATATTAACTCCAGAAAAGATACTGTGCTAAAGTTTTATTAAATAAGCTTAGAACACCTAAAATAAATTTATGATTTAATTAAATGTAATTATAATTTCTTAATTACTAAGGTAAGAATATAAAGCTTACTTACATGTAATAAATTGTTAGATCAGGTAAATTTATTAAATAAATAGCAGATTACGGGCTACAATGTAAAAAAAAGAAATACAACAGCTAAGATCTTAAGCTGCAAAGAACATCAAGCACAGTGAAGGCAAATTTAGATGATATTTTTAGGATTTTCACATCCAGTTCTTTACTAGTGCAAGCAATAAAATTTACACAGAATCTCATTTTAGTTTTAAGTCAGACCTTAAAAAATCCTAGATTGTTCATTTTAAGTATTTCTATTATCTCCTATTTCACAGGAGGACTGGGGGGGAAGTGTCATTCATACCCTTTCCAACCATATCTGCGTATCAGCCACTAAACGTTATGAGCCATTCACTGCCTGGGCAAAGTGGCTCTGTGCCTGCTACCAGAGCAATGCACAGTTGACTCATTAAAAAAAAAAACAAAAAACCAAACAAAACCCACCAACGAAACCCCACAGTGGTGCCAGTGCATTAGGTTAGCAGAGAAGAGCACTGATTTGAAAACTGGAGGGTTGAAAAGCAACAAGAAGGGTTTCTATTGGTACATCAGTAACAAAAATAAGACTAAGGAAAATTGAGTTCACTGCTCAGCAAGGCGGGGCCAAAGGACATAGAAGAGGCTCAGGAAGTCCATGCCTTCTCTGCCTCAGTCTTTATGGCTCACAGGTCTTCCTTGCCTATGTGCCAAATAGCAAAATCTGTGGGAGGAAGTATACCTACAGGACAGGAAGATGGAGGTAGGGGACACAAGCAAACTGAACATGCGTTAATCCATTGAATCAGAAAGGATGGAACCAAATGTGCTGAGGAAGCCAGTCAGCATTGTTGTGAGGGACTGCACATCTTCAAAAGTTTGTGGTGATCCGAGGTACTCCTGTGGACTGAGGGCAGGGGACAAAGGGCATGCCCACCTTCTAAAGAGCAAAAAGAGGAGTCCTTAATGGTCCCTGGAAAAATTACAGAGAAATTCTCCCGGAAGCTATTTGCAGGCAAGAATACTGGTAACTGTTAGAAAACATTTATCAAGAGTGAAACTCACCTGACCAATGTGACAAGGTTCAATTACAAGATGACTAGCTCAGTGGACTAACAGAAAACAGTAGATTTAATCTCCTTCAGCTTCAACAAGACTCTCCAGATGGTTTCCTACACATAACCAAATAGCAAAGACCTGGCCTTAAGCGGACTACAATGTAGGGTTGGACCACCAGACTCAAAGGGTTGTGATCAGCAGTACAAAGTTCAGCTGTGGCATCTGGGGCTATCAAGGGTTAATATTGGGGTCAATACTGTTAATCATAGCATGTTCACAGATGACACAAGCTTGGAGCATGCGGTTGAATCAATGGGAGGTTAGGCCAGCACACAGAGGGATTTTAAGCTGGAAAAATAGGCAGAAAGGAACTTCCTGAAAGTCACAAAAGTCAAATCCAAAGTTTTATACCCAGAATGGAATAACTCCCACAAGGCAGTGGGGCAAATAAGGATCTGGAGATTTAACAGAACAGGCTGAACACCAATCAGCAGTGTTCCCCTGTGACAGCAAAGGTTAACTGCATACCAAGTTGCATACATACCAGTGCAGCCATTGGCTGAGGAAGGTGTTTTTTTCACTTGTCTTACAAAATTTGAGACTGTCTGACCTACTGTGTCCCAGTTTAGTTCCCCATTTTAAGGTGCACTTTGACATATGGCAGCTAGTCCAGAGGAGGGTCACCAAAATGACTGAGGACCAGGAGCACACAATGATTAAGGACAGGCTAAGACAGCTAAGTTTGTCCAGCCCAAAGAGAAGACAGCTATGGATATAATGGGTGTTTTCCAGCACCTCACAGATCATTATAGAAAATGGCGCAAGACTTCCTGGAGGTACCAATGAAAGGTCGTGAGGAGATGAACAAAAGTTGTAGCAAGGGAAATACCAATCAGATATAAGGGAGATATAAGGGAAAACCTTCTTCACGGTAATAGCAGTCTCATACTGAAACAGGCACGAAGTTTACAGAATAACCATCCTTGGAGTTACTTAAAGCTTAAGTAGATAAAACCCTGAGCAATCTAATATAACTTTGATGATGAATGCAACTAAAAGCTGGCATTGTTTTGAAAGGATCTTGGACCACAACACCTCCAAAGGTCCAAACTAAATTTTTCTTATGATTTGCTTCCCCTTACAAACAAAAAGATGGAAGGCACCTGATCTTAATTTTCCTTAGATGTGACCATAGTTTGTGCTTTACCCTCCGTGAAAAAGACTATATGAATGTAACTAGAACACATTACACATGCTTTTAACATAACATATCTGGCAATGAATTAAGAAGTGATTCTGAACATCAGGGATTTTTATTCCCGTTATCATCTTGGTAGCACTCTGCTGGACTCACTCTTGAACGTCAAGACCTTTCTGGTACTGGGGAGCCCAAAACTAAAGACACTACTCCAGATATTGTCGCATTAGTGCTGAACACAGAGGGGAAGAATCACTTCCCTGAACCTACCGGGCTACTCTCTTGCTCATACAGCCCGTGTTGCCATAGCCGCCCTTTGCTGCAAAGGCACACTGCTGGCTCATGTCCAACTTTTCACTGGTATCCCCAAGTCCCTTCCTGAAGAGCTGCTTCCTAGGGAACTTGTCCTGTTGCAGGGGGGGTATTCCATACCAGAAGCAAGCCCTTGCTCTCACTTTTGTTGAGCTGCATGAAGTTCCCATCAGCCCATTTCTCCAGTTTGTCCTAGTCCTTCTGACTAGCAGCCCTAACATCCAGTGTATTGATGCTGCTCCTCCCACACTGGGAGAATACACTCCAGTTGGTTACTGTCCTGGTTTCAGCCAGGATAGAGCTGGTTTTCTTCACAGAAGCTAGTGTGAGACTGTGTTTTGGATTTGGGATGAGAAACTGTTGATAATGTGCTGATGTTTTGGGTTCTTGCTGAGCAGTCAAGGACAGTCCAGCTTCTTGTGCTGGCTTGCCAGCAAGGAGGCTGGGGATGCACGGGAAGCTGGGAGGGGGGACAGCCGGGACAGCTGACCCAGACTGGCCAAAGAGATATTCCCTACCATACGACGTCATGCCCAGTACATAAACTGAAGTTGGCCGGGGGGTGGAAATCACTGCTTGGGGACGGGCTGTCGAGCGCCAGGTGGTGAGCAATTGCTGTATTGGGCATCACTTGTTCTTGTACATTCCTTTGTTGGTATTATCATTGTTGTTTCCTTCTTTCTTTCTGTCCTATTAAACCGTGTTTATCTCAACCCACGAGGTTTTTTTCCTAATTGCGGGAGGGGGAGTGAGCGAGCGGCTGCGTGGTGCTTAGTTGCCGGCTGGGGCTAAACCACGACAGTCCTTTTTGGCGCCTAACGTGGGGCTTGAGGCTTGAGATAATAATGGTTGCAGGTCACAATATCAGTTTATTTCATTTGCATGATGCTCTCGTCTTTGTTGTACATGTTAAGGATCAGTGTTGGTTTCTGTGGGCTGCTGTACTCTCCTGCGAGGTTTGTTTTTAAAGCACTGACCTTGAGCTTAATGTGGTATCAT